>NC_090746.1:38474482-38664002 GCF_036898095.1 Palaemon carinicauda | reverse complement strand
GATCTGTTACCCTTCCAAAGTTGATAGGCCTCCTGCTTCTCCAAAAAAAGCATGTCTACAATCATCATTGAACCACGGTTTGTCCTTCACTCGGTACCTTAGCACACGAGAAGGGATACGCCTATCAATTATGTTGACTAGATTCTCATTCAAAGGGATGACAGGATCTACACTATTATATAATTGTGACCAATTCAAGCACAAAAGATCATGTAAAATCCCATTCCAGTCTGCTTGGGATTTCATATAAATTTTACAAGAATATGATATATCAGGGACAGGCTGCTCAGTCTTCACTAATAATGAAATCAAGGCATGATCAGATGTCCCGACTGGAGAACCAACCCTACTAGTTATAACGCCAGGGGAGTCAGTGTATACGAGGTCCAAGCAATTACCAGACCTGTGAGTAGCTTCATTTATGATTTGCTCACAGCCTGATTCAGAGGCAAAGTCTAAAGCTCTTAAGCCATGGCAATCGGTAGGAGAGATAGAACTTAACCACTCCCTATGGTGAGCATTAAAATCACCAACAAAGACAAAAGAAGCCTTTCTATCATCTTCTTGTATCTTAGCCATAATGGTAAGAAGACAATCGAAGATAGAATCATCCATGTCTGGATTCCGGTAGATCGAACACAAATAAAAGTTGTTATGCCTGCCACAAACTTTTATTACCTGAATCTCATGACATCCACATTGATAGCAGGACTTATGAGAAGCAGGGTACTCGGTCCTAATATACACCGCCATTCCCCTGGCCCTAGGGATGGCATCACGTTTCAACATTATTGGCTTCTTAAAACCAGTTATAAGGAGTTCAGATGAGTGCCTCATATTAGAAACCAAAGTTTCTGAGCACAAAAGAATGTCATACTGTCTGGACGCAACTGTAAGGTCTTGGATATTTGCATGAAGACCACGAATATTGCAATACAGAAGACGACATTGACGAAATCTAGGACGTACTGGTCCCGGATTTCACTCAATGTCTCCAGACAGCATAAGAATTAATAGAAATAAAAAAGAGACATCATACTTAAAAACTAGATTAACAAGAATTATAACAAAAACAATACGTACAGAATTATAAACAAAGTGATTGATGATACCCATAGACTATAGTAAAAAGTCGGAAAAATGATATTTTAATTATAAAATAAATTTTTGAATATACTTACCCGGTGAATATATAATAGCTGCAACTCTGTTGCTCGACAGACAAAAAAAAACAGTAAAAACTCGCCAGCGATCGCTATACAGGTTGCGGGTGTGCCCACCAGCGCCAACTGTCGGCCAGATACCCCTCTCGATGTAAACAAAGACTCAATTTCTTCTCATCCCACTGCGTCTCTATTGGGGAGGAAGGGAGGGTCGTTTAATTTATATATTCACCGGGTAAGTATATTCAAAAATTTATTTTATAATTAAAATATAATTTTTAAATATTTAACTTAGCCGGTGAATATATAATAGCTGATTCACACCCAAGGAGGTGGGTAGAGACCAGAGTTAAATATGTTTACATCGTATAAGCTAAGAGTTTTTTATTTCATTTTGGCAGTTATCAATATAACAAAACCAAAATAAATAGGTACCTGGTAAGGAAGTCGACTTAGACGATTACTCTGCCTTGTAAGTACGTCTTCCTTACGGAGCCCAGCGATCCTCTTAGGATGCTGACAGACCCCCAGGAGCTGAAGTATCAAGGGCTGCAACGCATACAACAGGACCTCATCAAACCCCTAATCTGGGCGCTCTCAAGAAATGACTTTGACCACCCGCCAAATCAACCAGGATGCGAAAGGCTTCTTAGCCTTCCGGACAACCCATAAAAACATTAAAACATTTCAAGAGACAGATTAAAAGGATATGGAATTAGGGAATTGTAGTGGTTGAGCCCTCACCCACTACTGCACTCGCTGCTACGAATGGTCCCAGTGTGTAGCAGTTCTCGTAAAGAGACTGGACATCTTTTAAGTAAAATGACGCGAACACTGACTTGCTTCTCCAATAGGTTGCGTTCATGATACTTTGCAGAGATCTATTTTGCTTAAAGGCCACGGAAGTTGTTACAGCTCTAACCTCGTGCGTCTTAACCTTAAGCAAAGATCGGTCTTCCTCACTCAAGTGTGAATGAGCTTCTCGTATTAACAATCTGATAAAACATGACAAAGCATTCTTTGACATAGGCAAGGATGGTTTCTTAACCGAACACCATAACGCTTCAGATTGGCCTCGTAAAGGTTTAGTACGAGCTAAGTAGAACTTAAGAGCTCTAACAGGGCATAAGACTCTTTCTAGTTCATTGCCTACGATCTCCGATAAGCTGGGAATATCGAAAGATTTAGGCCAAGGACGAGAAGGTAGCTCATTTTTGGCTAGAAAACCAAGTTGCAGAGAACAAGTAGCTTTTTCTGACGAAAATCCGATGTTCTTGCTAAAGGCATGAATCTCACTGACTCTTTTAGCCGAGGCTAAGCATACCAGGAAAAAGAGTCTTAAGAGTGAGATCTTTCAGGGAGGCTGACTGTAAAGGCTCAAACCTGTCTGACATGAGGAATCTTAGGACCACGTCTAAATTCCACCCAGGAGTAGCCAAACGACGCTCCTTAGTGGTCTCGAAAGACTTAAGGAGGTCTTGCAGATCTTTATTGTTGGAAAGATCTAAGCCTCTATGCCGGAAGACCGATGCCAACATGCTTCTATAGCCCTTGATAGTGGGAGCTGAAAGGGATCGTCCTTTTCTCAGGTATAAGAGAAAATCAGCTATTTGGGCTACAGAGGTACTGGTCGAGGATACAGAAACTGACTTGCACCAGTCTCGGAAGACTTCCCACTTCGATTGGTAGACTCTAATGGTAGACGCTCTCCTTGCTCTAGCAATCGCACTGGCTGCCTCCTTCGAAAAGCCTCTAGCTCTCGAGAGTCTTTCGATAGTCTGAAGGCAGTCAGACGAAGAGCGTGGAGGCTTTGGTGTACCTCTTTACGTGTGGCTGACGTAGAAGGTCTACTCTTAGAGGAAGACTTCTGGGAACGTCTACTAACCATCGAAGTACCTCGGTGAACCATTCTCTCGCGGGCCAGAGGGAAGCAACTAACGTCAACCTTGTCCCTTCGTGAGAGGCGAACTTCTGCAGTACCTTGTTGACAATCTTGAATGGTGGGAATGTGTAAAGATCCAGACGTGACCAATCTAGGAGGAAGGCATCTATATGTATTGCTGCTGGGTCCGGGACTGGAGAGCAATAGATTGGAAGCCTCTTGGTCAGCGAGGTTGTAAAGAGATCTATGGTGGGTTGACCCCAAGTCGCCCAAAGTCTCTTGCACACATCCTTGTGGAGGGTCCATTCGGTTGGAATTACTTGACCTTTCCGACTGAGACAATCTGCTAGGACGTTCAAGTCGCCCTGGATGAACCTCGTTACTAGGGAGATGCCTCGATCTTTTGACCAGATGAGCAGGTCCCTTGCGATCTCGTACAACGTCAGTGAGTGGGTACCTCCCTGTTTGGAGATGTACGCCAAGGCCGTGGTGTTGTCCGAGTTTACTTCCACCACTTTGCCTCGAAGGAGATACTCGAAGCTTCTCAAGGCCAGATGAACCGCCAAAAGCTCCTTGCAGTTGATATGCATGCTCCTCTGACTCGAGTTCCACAGACCTGAGCATTCCCGACCGTCCAGCGTCGCGCCCCAGCCCAAGTCCGATGCTTCCGAGAAGAGAACGTGGTTGGGTATCTGAACTGCCAGGGGAAGACCCTCTCTTAGGCTGATATTGTCCTTCCACCAAGTCAGACAAGACTTTATCTTTTCGGAAATCGGGATCGAGACCGCCTCTAGCGTCTTGTCCTTTTTCCAGTGAAAAGCCAGATGGAATTGAAGAGGACGGAGGTGTAGTCTTCCTAATGATACAAATTGCTCCAGGGATGACAGCGTCCCTACCAGACTCATCCACAGCCTGACTGAGCAGTGTTCTTTCTTCAGCATCTTCTGGATGGAGAGCAGGGCTTGATCTATTCTGGGGGACGACGGAAAAGCCCGAAAAACTTGACTGTGAATCTCCATCCCTAAATACAGAATAGTTTGGGATGGGACCAGCTGTGACTATTCCAAATTGACTAGGAGTCCCAATTCCTTGGCCAGATCTAGAGTCCAATTGAGATCTTTCAGACAGCGATGACTGGAAGAGGCTCTGAGAAGCCAGTCGTCCAAGTACAGGGAGGCTCTGATCTCCGATAGCTCGAAACTGGTACCCCACATTCCTGTAAACAAACCTCAGAAACGGTTGGGAATCCGGGTGTATAGGAATGTGGAAGTATGCCTCCTGAAGGTCGAGAGAGACCATCCAGTCGCCTTCCATAAATGCTGTCAAGACAGCCTGGTAGACTTCATCGCGAAGTTTGTCTTGACAATGAACACATTGAGCGCACTTGCCTCTTACGTACTCCTGCAGTGAACATGGCTGCCAAATCATGGAGCCATCCCTGAGGGACTTGTCTCTGCAGAGAACGTGGCTGTCAGATCATTGGAGCCATCCCTGAAAGCCTTGTTTATGCATGACATAATTGTACAGCAAAACTTCAAAGGCTCGAAAACAGCTGTGAAGTTGACCTGTAAAATCTTGGAGCGTCTCCTGGCCAGGCGCCAGGGAGAGTCTACGAGATTTTAGAAGTCTATCTGGGCAGAGGCAGAAACTCCCAAGCCGAGAACTTCTCTCGTGTCATATCAGACTCTCGCTCTATAAGCCAGTTTAAAAGAAGGGAAAGCAAAGGCTGTATCCCCCAAACTCCTCCTGGTGATAAACCAGTCGCCTAGCAAACGTAAAGCTCTCTAGGAGAGCGAGAGAGCACTAGCTTATAAAACAACGGCTTCGAAGTAGCTAGGCCTAGTGTAAGCCCTGACGTTTAGGCGAACGAGGAGCAGCAGTTACAAAAAGATCCGGACAAAGATCCTTAAAAATCAGCATGATTTAATTAAAGTCCATAGAGGGCTAAGCAGCTTTAGGCTCCTCTCCGTCTGACAGAGTCCTCAAGGGAATATCAGTAGGAGGGGGAACAGCAACTTCCTCATCTAAAGGAACCTTGTCCGATAATAGCTGAGTCTCAAGCAAGGGAGAGACCTACCGTGGTGGCAATGCTTTACAAGCAGAGTCCACACGCACTGGTGCATTAGTAGCGGACCAGGACGCAACGTCATGTAACTGCTTGACAGTCTGTGAACTGTCAACAACAACAGGTGAGAGAGACCAGGACGCAACGTCATGTAACTGCTTGACAGTCTGTGAACTGTCAACAACAACAGGTGCGTGAGGACGCACAGCGTCCACTCGAGACTGCTTTGACCGCCTAGATTGAGCAGTCAAAACAACTCTAGAATGCGGAGGTTGACGCACAGCGTCAAAACAAGTCAACTCCGATTGTTAGCGAACGTCCTGAACGTCAACAGGAGCATCAGCAAGTGGCCTAACGTCCAAATGTGGCTGAAAATCCACACGAGACCGCATCGAGTGTGGTTCTAAACAACCTGACTGACGTGACTTGGCTACGCCAACGTCACCAGGAAGCACAAAGGAACGTTAGGTTGGCTGAAAGCCAGGATCTCGATGAGATAAACGGCTAGGCTCAACGTACTAATCGGCAGAATAGTCTTCCATAAGGGAGGCAAGCTTATTCTGCATGTCTTGCCGTACAACCCATTTAGGATCAACGGAAATGGTTGCGGTAAGAGACGAGGGTAACGTCTGTGACCGCAAAACCTTGCCAACAAAAAGACTCTCGGAGTCTGTGTTACGCTTTTGTTAGGCGGCGAGCAGTTTTCCGATGACTGCATAGGGTCAGAGCTGTCCTAATGGCTACAACCAGGATGCTGGACCTGTCCTGAAAGGACTGACTTTCGCTTAAGGGCCTCGAAACCTTGTTTCAGGTTTCTTATGCGAAAAGCCTTCGGATGACGAGGAGAAAATTGTCTCTCTCGCCTTATGGTAGGGGAGATCTTGGTAAGATACACCCGATACCATAGAGGGAACGTCTGTTCGCTGATCAAGGCCTCTCGAACCCATAAGTCGTACGACATTACTTCTCCCCTGGGCTTGGGAGCTTGCAAGAGGTCCCGGACTAGGTGAACGACAGGCACGAACAGACGAACCCTCGGTTACGCAACACTGTAACACTTTGCGCAATATCACTTTATCACTACGATTTTCTGTTTGCACTTATTTCACTGAAATCGAAACTTTTACTGATTTCTACCTGAAGCATGCAATTCTACCCTCATCAAAAGGTAGTAAATGCGAAATCAGTCGTATAATGCAAGCACATTAATACCAGCAAAACACAGTAAACATCTTTTAAGATAAAAAAATTCAGTGGCTGGGGAAGAGACTAAACACTAGTTCATTCAAAACTACGTTTTCAATCTCTCACCGTACATTGCCTGGGGACGAGAATAAAACTAAAAAACGTTTTATCCTTTCTCCCCGTACAGAGACTAGGGACGAGAGTAACTCGAGAACAACGTTACCCGCTTGAACGGAACGTTTTCTCTCCTCTCTCTCCCTCCGTCTCTATCTCTCTCTCTCTCTCTCTCTCTTGATTTCGCACCTAAGAGAAGAGCCCAATTACGTTTCGTCAAAAAAACCTGTTATTTGACCAAAGGAAAAAACTGAAAGGTTTTTCAATTAAAAAGTTCCTTTAAAATAGACTTTAAAACATTTAAGCTTTGAAAGAAGAATGAACAAAACGTCAGAATCGATTTACTCTTTCTGCAAAGTGAAACCGTGATACTCTCTCTCTCTATCGTAACGATAGAGCGCAAACTGCGTAGCATAAATAAACTAAACGTTAGTTCATCTTTGAAAACAGTACGAAGACTATTCAAAGAAAATCTTTCATAAAATATTTATTAAAAATATTCATTTAAAAAGTTTTAAATCATTAGCTCTTTAAAAGCTATTACGATTGAAAAGGGCTCAACGTTGTTTAACTTCGGTTTCCAAGTTAGGACCGCCTACTCTCAGGAAAGGTCGCATATAAACAAATCATTAAAATTTATTTTTATGTTTATTATAAATGGAAAGTTAATCGAAGAGGCCTAATAAAGGCGGTGAGATATAAAATATATAGAGGAAAATCTATAATTAATTTATAACGTGATAAGATAATTGCTAAAAGCCTAAACACACTTCCGTCTAAGGGAAGGGTCGGCCATTTAAAAGTCAAAGAAAGTCCATACTCTCTTTGTCATCAAAAATTAAATCTATCCAAAAACGAGTTCAAGATTTAAGATGAAGATAAAACACCTGCACTGCGAAAGCTCAAACCAAAATGAAGTACTTCATCAAATATGTTGAGAAAACTCCAGGTTCTACAGCGAGTAAAAGTACGTCTTGTCGACACAGAAGAAATTGAGTCTTTGTTTACATCGAGAGTGGTATCTGGCCGACAGTTGGCGCTGGTGGGCACACCCGCAACCTGTATAGTGATCGCTGGTGAGTTTTTACTGTTTTTTTTTTGTCTGTCGAGCAACAGAGTTGCAGCTATTATATATTCACCGGCTAAGTTAAATATTTAAAACGAAACTTTTACTGATTTCTACCTGAAGCACGCAATTCTACCCTCATCAAAAGGTAGTAAATGCAAAATCAGTCGTATAATGCAACCACATTAATACCAGCAAAACACAGTAAACATCTTTTAAGATAAAAAAATTCAGTGGCTGGGGAAGAGACTAAACACTAGTTCATTCAAAACTACGTTTTCAATCTCTCACCGTACATTGCCTGGGGACGAGAATAAAACTAAAAACGTTTTATCCTTTCTCCCCGTACAGAGACTAGGGACGAGAGTAACTCGAGAACAACGTTACCCGCTTGAACGGAACGTTTTCTCTCCTCTCTCTCCCTCCGTCTCTATCTCTCTCTCTCTCTCTCTCTCTCTCTTGATTTCGCACCTAAGAGAAGAGCCCAATTACGTTTCGTCAAAAAAACATGTTATTTGACCAAAGGAAAAAACTGAAAGGTTTTTCAATTAAAAAGTTCCTTTAAAATAGAATTTAAAACATTTAAGCTCTGAAAGAAGAATGAACAAAACGTCAGAATCGATTTACTCTTTCTGCAAAGTGAAACCGTGATACTCTCTCTCTCTATCGTAACGATAGAGCGCAAACTGCGTAGCATAAATAAACTAAACGTTAGTTCATCTTTGAAAACAGTACGAAGACTATTCAAAGAAAATCTTTCATAAAATATTTATTAAAAATATTCATTTAAAAAGTTTTAAATCATTAGCTCTTTAAAAGCTATTACGATTGAAAAGGGCTCAACGTTGTTTAACTTCGGTTTCCAAGTTAGGACCGCCTACTCTCAGGAAAGGTCGCATATAAACAAATCATTAAAATTTATTTTTATGTTTATTATAAATGGAAAGTTAATCGAAGAGGCCTAATAAAGGCGGTGAGATATAAAATATATAGAGGAAAATCTATAATTAATTTATAACGTGATAAGATAATTGCTAAAAGCCTAAACACACTTCCGTCTAAGGGAAGGGTCGGCCATTTAAAAGTCAAAGAAAGTCCATACTCTCTTTGTCATCAAAAATTAAATCTATCCAAAAACGAGTTCAAGATTTAAGATGAAGATAAAACACCTGCACTGCGAAAGCTCAAACCAAAATGAAGTACTTCACCAAATATGTTGAGAAAACTCCAGGTTCTACAGCGAGTAAAAGTACGTCTTGTCGACACGTCGACAGAGAAGAAATTGAGTCTTTGTTTACATCGAGAGTGGTATCTGGCCGACAGTTGGCGCTGGTGGGCACACCCGCAACCTGTATAGCGATCGCTGGCGAGTTTTACTGTTTTTTTTTTGTCTGTCGAGCAACAGAGTTGCAGCTATTATATATTCACCGGCTAAGTTAAATATTTAAAAATATTCATTTAAAAAGTTTTAAATCATTAGCTCTTTAAAAGCTATTACGATTGAAAAGGGCTCAACGTTGTTTAACTTCGGTTTCCAAGTTAGGACCGCCTACTCTCAGGAAAGGTCGCATATAAACAAATCATTAAAATTTATTTTTATGTTTATTATAAATGGAAAGTTAATCGAAGAGGCCTAATAAAGGCGGTGAGATATAAAATATATAGAGGAAAATCTATAATTAATTTATAACGTGATAAGATAATTGCTAAAAGCCTAAACACACTTCCGTCTAAGGGAAGGGTCGGCCATTTAAAAGTCAAAGAAAGTCCATACTCTCTTTGTCATCAAAAATTAAATCTATCCAAAACCGAGTTCAAGATTTAAGATGAAGATAAAACACCTGCACTGCGAAAGCTCAAACCAAAATGAAGTACTTCATCAAATATGTTGAGAAAACTCCAGGTTCTACAGCGAGTAAAAGTACGTCTTGTCGACACGTCGACAGAGAAGAAATTGAGTCTTTGTTTACATCGAGAGTGGTATCTGGCCGACAGTTGGCGCTGGTGGGCACACCCGCAACCTGTATAGCGATCGCTGGCGAGTTTTTACTGTTTTTTTTTTTGTCTGTCGAGCAACAGAGTTGCAGCTATTATATATTCACCGGCTAAGTTAAATATTTAAAAATATTCATTTAAAAAGTTTTAAATCATTAGCTCTTTAAAAGCTATTACGATTGAAAAGGGCTCAACGTTGTTTAACTTCGGTTTCCAAGTTAGGACTGCCTACTCTCAGGAAAGGTCGCATATAAACAAATCATTAAAATTTATTTTTATGTTTATCATAAATGGAAAGTTAATCAAAGAGGCCTAATAAAGGCGGTGAGATATAAAATATATAGAGGAAAATCTATAATCAATTTATAACGTGATAAGATAATTGCTAAAAGCCTAAACACACTTCCGTCTAAGGGAAGGGTCGGCCATTTAAAAGTCAAAGAAAGTCCATACTCTCTTTGTCATCAAAAATTAAATCTGTCCTGTTTTTTTTTGTCCTGTCGAGCAACAGAGTTGCAGCTATTATATATTCACCGGCTAAGTTAAATATTTAAAAACTGGTCAACATGGAGGAGCCGATACACCATGCAAGGCTAAATACCCTCCAGGATAGCCACTTCAACTGAAGGGAGGGCAGTAAGGATGGTTTTGAGAAGAAAAAGAATCAGAAAAAGGAAAAAGACAACCTCTTGATAAACCACCAGGCATCCATGGCCCTTCTATTAAGCCTGCCCAACGCACCATTTCAAAAAACAAGAGGAAGAAAAAAAAAAGAAAAAAAAGAAAAAAAAATAAGATAGAATAGTGTGCCTGAGTGTACCCTCAAGCAAGAGAACTCCAACCCAAGACAGTGGAAGACCAGGGTACAGAGGCTATGGCACTACCCAAGACTAGAGAACAGTGGTTTAATTTTGGAGTGTCCTTCTCCTAGAAGAGCTGCTTACCACGGCTAAAGAGGTCTCTTCTACCCTTACCAAGAGGAAAGTACACTGAACAAATTGCAGTACAGTAATTAACCCCTTGAGTGAAGAAGTGTTAAGTATCTCATATATATGTATATATGTATATATATATGTATATATATATATATATATATACATATATATATAATATATATATATATATGTATATATATATATATATATAAATATATATATATATATATATGTGTGTGTATAAACAGTATATATATGTATATATATATATATATATATATGTATATATATGTATGTGTATATATATATATATATATATACACACACATATATATATATATATATGTATATATATATATATATATGTATATATATATATATATATATATGGATATATATATATATATATATACTGTATATATATATATATATGTATATATATATATATATATATATGTATATATATATGTATATATATATATATGTATATATATATATATGTATATATATGTATATATATATATATATATATATATATATATATATGTATATATATATATATATATATATATATGTATATATATATATATATATATATATGTATATATATATATATGTATGTATATATATATATATATGTGTGTGTGTGTGTGTGTGTATATATATATATATATATATAATATATATATTGTAACGAACTTTACCGGGGTTTCTGGTTAATTTATCTTAATTGGTAAAGTAATATTTTGAGTTTCACCTAAAGTCACTTTAATTTAATTTTCTTTTCATCGCCATCTAGTGGTTGATGTAATAGGCTCTAAGATTGGTACGTCACCCATGGAATGTTTTGTTTTGTTTTCCATGTTGACTGTTTGGGAGTGTGGGGCGAAGTGACGAGGGACCTTTTATTGGAGGTAAATGGGAGTGAAGAAATAAGCTGCCATCTTCAAACTTGAAGATCTCACCGTGAGTTGGCTCTTCAACCTCTGGAGACTACTAGTGGGAGTGATCCAGTGTCTCCAGTGAAGGAGGCGGTGGATGATTTGATCGCCCCTTTGGAGGAGCAGCTCAGCAGCAGTTTAATGCTATCACTTTCTCCTGTGCATGGTGAGGGTTTGCCATAATTGTGTGTGTTATCAGCGGGGAGAAGGACTCTCCACGGACCAGAATCCATTGCTACTGAACTCATGAAAACTGAGACCTATCTTCCTTTTGGTAAGGGTAGTGATTTTGGTTTGCCTCCATTTAATCTCTGAAGGAGTAGAGGGCGGCGCCTTTAGTGATTTTTCACTGCTGTTTGTGTTGCGCCACGCAGTTAGTGTAAACAGGGTGTCGTCCATGATTGGTCCTCGGACTTTATTCGTCTTTTTTGTGAAAGCCTACATCAGGAGTTTTTATTTTTGTGTAAATGTAGGTTATCTATTACAGTACCATGTTGCACCATAATGTGACAACATGTACACCCTCTAGAATTATAGCCCCAAATAATTCACTGTTCCTCGCAGCACTAAGTGACAGGTTTTAGTACACTACCTGCCGCCACCACGTATTTCTTTAATTCTTGCACTTGCTTCGCGTAGTGTTTGAAAAACACTCTGGATGATTTCCATCCAGTAAATGAGCGAAGGCTCTCGAAATCTGTGAGCTGGAAAAAGTTTAACGACGAAGCAATTTTCCTAGGATCATGACATGCGGGTGTACTGTCAGGATCCGCTCTGCGAATAACGTAGGTGATCTTCACCCTTAGTTGTTTCAGGGATAAGTTTGAGCCTGATGTTTCTCCTTTAAAGAGCTGTCCTCCCCTGAAGTCTGAAGTTCTACGAAGATAGACCTTTAGACACTCTACTGGACACAGCGAGGCACCTTCCTTCAGAGGGCAGATTCTCCAGGGACCCCACCTCTTAGTGGGTAGCTCATTCTTAGCAAGAAATGTTGGGTCGGGAAAGAGATTTAGTTCTCCCGTTTCAGTAAAATGGATGTGGCCCTCCTCCCTAGAGAGGGCCACTATTTCACTAACTCTAGCCCCTGAGGCTAGAGCAAACAAGAAAATAACTTTTTGAGTCAAATCTTTCAGAGAGCAATCTTCGTTATTTAACCTTGAAGGCAAATGTATTACCTTATCCAAGGACCAAGAAATGGCCTTGAAGGTGCTGCCGGCCTAAGCCTACCACAGGCCTTAGGGATTTTGTTAAAAACATCATTAGAAAAGTCTACTTGGAAAGCGTAAAGCAGGGGTCTAGGCAAGGCAGATTTACACGTAGTTATCGTGTTGGCTGCTAAACCCTGTTCATGAAGGTGAATAAAGAAAGATAAGCAGAAATGTGTTGAGATTTCCTTTGGTTTCTTTGCCTTGATGAAGGCTACCCATTTCTTCCAAGATGACTCATATTGCCTTCTGGTAGATTTAGACTTATATTCCTCTAAGAAATCTATACTTTCTTTCGAGATCCCAAACTTCTTTCTTACTGCTAGGGAGAGAAAATCATGAGATGAAGGTCTTGGGTTTTCTGTAATGAAGCGAAGACAGTCGACTTCTGTACTTGTTGAGACAGAACTGGGTCCATCAGGGGAATCAGCTTCGGCTGCAATTCCAATACTAGAGGGAACCAGTTGCTCCGGGGCCACTTGGGAGCCACTAGGGCTGCTGTTCCTTGAAAAGATCTCAGCTTGTTGAGGACCTTCATCAGCAGGTTGGATGGAGGAACAGATAAATCCTGCTCCAATTGTTCCAGTCAAGGGTCATGGCATACACTGCTTCTGCTAGAGGGTCCTCGTATGGGGCCACGTGTTGAGGAAGTTTCTTGTTGTCGCTCGTCGCAAAGAGGTCGATCTGCAGTTCCGGGACTTGATGTAAGATGAAGGGGAATGATCTTGCGTCTAGGGACCATTCTGACTCTATCGGGGTTAACCTGGAGAGAGCGTCCACTGTCACATTGCGGAACCCTTGAAGGTGAACTGCTGATAAGTGCCATCTCTTCTTTTCCACCAAGCGGAAGATGGCCAGCATTACTTGGTTGATTTGAGGTGATCTCATGCCTTGACGATTCAGACATCTCATTACCACCTCGCTGTCCAGGATCAATCTTATATGGACCCCAGGGCGAGGGGATAATTTCTTCAATGTAAGGAAGACTGCCATGGCCTCCAAAATGTTGATGTGGAAGGTCTTGAATAGAGAGGACCAAGTTCCTTGAACTTTCCGATGATGAGAGTGACCTCCCCATCCATCCAATGATGCGTCTGTGTGGATGATGACTGAGGGTGGAGGCGGTTGCAGAGGTATTGACCTCTTCAAATTCTTGGCCATCGACCATGGCTTGAGAAGTGATCGAAGTCGGATTGGTATTGGTCTTCTTAGATCTCTTCGAGCGTTTGATGCGTATCTTCTCCAGACTCCTGATGCATCTTTTAGCTGTGCTCTTAGCACTGGGTCTGTCAATGATGCAAACTGGAGGGAGCCCAGCACCCTCTCCTGTTGGCATCTTGAAATCCTGTTGGATTTTAGTAGTCTCTTGACAGATCCCGCTATCTCTCTCCTCTTCTTTAATGGAATGGAGAAGCGATGTGACTGTAAGTCCCAATGTAAACTTAGCCATTGAAACTTCTGAGCTGGAGACAGTCGAGACTTTTTGGTGTTGATTTTGAATCCCAGATGTTCCAGGAACTGGATCACTATCTTGGATGCTTGCATACATTTCGTCTTGGATGCTGCCCACACCAGCCAATCGTCCAGGTAGGATATTACCTGAACCCATTGTAGGCGTAGTTGTTGAACGACTGCTTCTGCAAGCTTCGTGAAGATCCTTGGGGCTTTGTTTAGTCCGAAGGGCATGGCTCTGAAAGCGTACTTTCTTTTTTGTAGCCTGAATCCCAGGTAGGAGGAAAGTTGGCGATTGATCGGAATGTGCCAATAGGCATCCGCCATGTCTATGGAGATTGTGTATGCCCTTTTGGGCAACAAGGCCCTTATGTGTTGAAGGGCCAGCATCTTGAACTTGTCGTTTTCTATGAACTTGATGAATGGCGACAAATCCAGAATGACTCTGAGTTTGTCTGAGTCCTTCTTGGGAACACAAAACAGCCTTCCTTGGAATTTGATGGACTTTGCCCTCCTTATTACCCGTTTGCGCAGGAGCTCTTGGGTGTATTCTTCCAGGACGGGGGTGGAGTCTTGGAAGAATTGGGGGAATGATGGTGGAGCTGTCCTCCAGCTCCAACCCAGTCCGTTCTTGATTAGGCTGTGGGCCCAGGGATCGAAGGTCCAACGATCCCGGAATAGCTGGAGTCTTCCTCCTACCGGAAGCATCTCATTGCTTCTGGTTTTCGGAGGGCTTGCCTCCTTGACCGCGTCCTCCCTTACCACCTCTTCCTCTAAAGGGATGGCTAGAGGAACCTCTGTTTGACCCTCTACCTTTAGGGCGAAAGGTAGTGGTCTGCCTCTCATAGTCACCACCTGCTGGGGAACCATTTGGTAGGTGGGTTGTGGCTGTGCCACCATCTGAGGCACCGCGGTCATGAGAAGTTGTTGTTGTCTAGCAGGGCGGGACCTTGGCCTCTTTGTCTTCCGTTTCGGTTGGGGACCCTCATCCGGAGAAGACTTCCTCTTGGCCGACATTCCCTACTTCTGGAGAAGATTCCTATTCTCCGTGGCGGTTTGTCGAATATCTCTTTGACCACTTCATTCGGGAAGAGGTCTTTCCCCAGATGTTGGAAGATATCAACTTCCTGGGTTCGTGTCGTACCGCAGCCAAGGCAAACACGAACTCCCTACAAGCCCTTCTAGCCCTAACGAAACTATAAAAGTCTTTAGTTAGGGTTGCCAAGTGTGTTTTGGCTATGACCATGAACATATCTGGGGACCTATGTTCACTGGCCATTGCCTACCGGGTTACCTGGAGGGACAGAGAGGCAGCAAGCCTTTCTTTTGTGTCCTGCTCCCTAAGCAGGAGGAACTCTGACAACTTGGAGAGGTTTTCGCTAAACTGCCGTCCAGCGATGTCGGCCTCCAACTTCCCGACTGAGAAGGTAAGCTGAACGTCCTTCCAGTCCTTGTGATCTGTCGGCAGGGCTAGGGAAAGGGGTCTACACTCCTTGAGTGTAGGGCAAGGTTTCCCACCTTCCACTGCCTTGAACCCTTTTCCCGCAAAGGGGAAGGCCATTGTTGCTGGAGCAAGAAAGGAAGGGTGTTTCTTACTCAGGGCTGTTTCTTACTTAGAGTTGGTGAAGCCCCTGTCTTTCAGACTGCTGGGTAGCAAAGCTTGAGCCTTTGTCTTTAGTTAGGGTTGCCAAGTGTGTTTTGGCTATGACCATGAACATATCTGGGGACCTATGTTCACTGGCCATTGCCTACCGGGTTACCTGGAGGGACAGAGAGGCAGCAAGCCTTTCTTTTGTGTCCTGCTCCCTAAGCAGGAGGAACTCTGACAACTTGGAGAGGTTTTCGCTAAACTGCCGTCCAGCGATGTCGGCCTCCAACTTCCCGACTGAGAAGGTAAGCTGAACGTCCTTCCAGTCCTTGTGATCTGTCGGCAGGGCTAGGGAAAGGGGTCTACACTCCTTGAGTGTAGGGCAAGGTTTCCCACCTTCCACTGCCTTGAACCCTTTTCCCGCAAAGGGGAAGGCCATTGTTGCTGGAGCAAGAAAGGAAGGGTGTTTCTTACTCAGGGCTGTTTCTTACTTAGAGTTGGTGAAGCCCCTGTCTTTCAGACTGCTGGGTAGCAAAGCTTGAGCCTTTGTATGGTCAAGCACTATGACCTCCTTGGGCTCTGTCTCCTCCTTGGAGACGGGTTCCGTCCTTAGACGAACAAAGCAGTCAGGATAGGACTCAAAGTTGGGCCAGAACTCAATGTCCTCAATAAGGACAGCTCCCAGCTTTTCTGAAATAAAGATCTTGTCGTTGGTTATTGGCATGTACTCGGCATGCCTCCATGGGTTTACCTCAGAGCACGAGGGAAGATCCTTTACGTTCAGTCTCCTATGAGACCCACGGGTCACTGCAAGCTGGTGACTCTCCTTCCTTAGCGCAGCTTCCCTTTCTTCGCTCTTCTTCTGAAACATCTCCATCATGGCTTTGATGGCAGACAGGGTGTCCTACGACTTTTCAGGTGGAGGAGGGGAGGACGTAGAGGGGACTGGTTCTGGGGCAGGAACCGACAAAACAGACACTGTTTCGACTTCATCCTCTTCCGTCTCTGGAGCCAACGTAGACTCCTCTTCTTGACCTTCAGCTAGATGGTCCTTTTCGGTGTCCTCTGACACCTCTGACATCCTCTCATCATCTAGATGGATGTCCTTCATCGCATCCGAGACATCCATGTCCACGGCTTTCTGGATGCAAGGGATCTCAGGGTGAGGCTGAGGAATAACAGCATCCGCAGATGCTTTGGAGAAAAGATAGGCCCTCATACGCTCGTTGGGGAGGTAAGGCACTGTGGCATTTGCAGCTTGTTCCGAGCTGCATCCCTTGACTCCGTTGTCTTGGGGTTCTTAAAAGCCTCATAAACCAAGTCTTTGCACACAGTACATACCTGGGGGTCCCAATATTTGAGAGGTCCCTTGGTGATGGAACAATGGGAGTGTGTCCTACACTCCAGGTGGCCGCAGAAATCCCTGCTACGAACGTTGCAGAAGATGCTGCCGCACTTCACATGGTCCTCCTGTAAAGAGAGGAAAATAAAATGAGTATACTGTAGTTCATCTCACAAGATAAACTAATAAATATTATTACTAATATTTTCCATTTTATTTTATTGCATATAGCTAAGGATAGATAAGCCAGAAATGAATTAGGAAAGACACATACATGTGTTTCCTGTCCAGCCAATTGCTGTGACCTCCCTCAATGTTAATCATAGGGTTATCCTCCTCAGGAGGCCCGGTGGAAGAATCTAGCCTAAAAGGACAGAAGAGTGTAGCTAACACTCACTTCCAAAGGGATTAATAATGATGGTCATTAATAACTGATCATCTATCAGTATATAGCAAGGGAAATCCTTTCCCTATCTATAAGGTCTCAACAATAGACTGTGCCTGGACACACAGAGTATGTTGGAAAACTTTTAACTACTGTATACCTTTATACCATAGTTTTCTGTCTGCAGTATGTTCTATACTACAGATTTATTGGCTACTGTATATACATATACAGTAGTTGTCGCCGGCATACAGCCGGCAAGGCTAGTACCTAAGGCACAGTTCAACTGACACAATATTGAAAAAATTTTGAAGATGGCAGCCCACCGGATTGCTGGCGGCTTACCGGACTCCGGCGGGGTCGTCGGCTGTCGGCACACTAGCCCAGACAGCAATCTATATGACAGGGTGGTTGCCGATAGACCAAACTCGGCCGGCTCTTGCCGGCTGAGTCAGTTATGTCAGTGAATCATTGGCTGTCAGTCCACAAGTCTAGCTAGCATCTTGCCGGCTAGGTTTGTGGCCGGCAGTCGCCAGTTAGGTTAGTACCTGGCGGCACTAGCCAAGAGAGAGAGAGAAAGCAAGGAGTGAAGGGTGATGTAAGAGCACTGTCTCACTTCCTTCCTCCGGAATGAATGTTCTAATGGAATTGGAGAATATAAGATAATCAAGCTTCTACCCATCCACCTCCGTTGCCGGTCCCTGCCGGTCATAGGATAAGAATGGCAGCCCAAGGGAGGATTGAAGAACATTCCAAAGTTAATGGGGTCTTCTGCCGGCCGCTGGTCCTGCCGACACAGCTATCCCAGAGCACTGTGTCCGATATGGAAGCAGAACGACTAGGCCATACAAGTAGAAGCCCAAGTCGGCCCTACAACCTGCTGGCAAGCGGTGAGATTGCAGGACGACGGCGAAAGGGATGTGATAGCTAGGCCATCACTAAAGGACAGAATGGGGAGGGGAAAGGGTCCTGTATAAGGTGTGAGAGGAGCCGGCAGTAAGAAACTCGGTTTCAGTATCAGCGCCATCCTAGGCGGACGGAGAATTCATTCCCCAGCCTAGGGTCTGCTAATACAGTAAGGGGGCTGGCATCATCTAGCCGCCACCCTTTAAAATAGAGAAACAGAGTTCCAGAGCCGGCGCCATTCTAGGCAGCAGAAAATGGTATTTTTATTATAAAATGAATTTTCAAATATACTTACCTGGTAGTTACATATATACAGTATAGCTTAAATCCCGCGTCTCGACGCGGCACGACAGAAATTCAAAATTTGTGGCGATCGCCGCCATGACAGTAGGTGGTCATACATGAGCGCCATCACTCGTAGGTTAGGTTATTAGAACCATTCCCAACATCTTCAGAAATTCGATGTCTGTTTTCAGAGGGCAGGAGGGAGGGCCCTTTTATATATGTAACTACCAGGTAAGTATATTTAAAAATTTATTTTATAATAAAAATACCATTTTCAAATATGTAACTTCCCTGGTAGTTACATATATTTAGCTGTTTCACACAATTGGAGGTGGGTTGAAAGCCTCATCCCCTTGGGAATTCGTACAATTATTAATAACTACAATAGTAGTACTAACAATCTGGTTCTAACCTGATAAGAAAGCTGGCTTCACAATGATACTGCTTCATTTCGCCTGCATTCCTTAAGAGACTCAGCGATCCACTCAGTGGACTGTAAATGTCTCTTGGGGTTGCCACAAGGTCCTCGACCTTATCGTGGCTAGACCACCACCCTTGCAAACCTGGTAAAGCCAAGGATACTGATTCTGGCGTTACAACTTGATAAGGAAGCTGGCTTCACAATGATACTGTCTCATTTCGCCTGCGTTCCTTAAGAGACTCAGCGATCCACTCAGAGGGCTGAAAAGTCTCCTGGGGCTGTCACAAGGTCCACGACCCTTAGAGTGGTTAGACCACCACCCTTGCAAACCTGGCATAGCCAAGGATACTGATTTTGACCACCTATTCCATATCAAAACTAATTTGATTTGCATCCCAGATTGACGGAAGGCTGTGACAAGCCTCCCAGACAAACTGTGAACGCATTAAAACTAACTTGACTTGCATCAGAGATTGACGGAAGGCTGCGACAACCCTCGCAAACAACCTGTGAACAAGTACAAGAAAAAAAGGCAAGGGTATATATTAAGTTATAGGGAAAAGGCAGTAGACTCTTCTCCAACTATGAAGCCGGAGGTAACGTACGGACCCAGGGAATAGTAATCCTCATACTGGGTCTGCACATTTTGAGATAGCAGTCTGTGAAGATTGATTTACTTCGTCAGAAAGTAGGCTCCAAAATTGACTTCATTGACCTATTGTGTTTGTAAGTCATAGAAATTGCTACAGCTCTAACCTCGTGTGGTTTTACCTTAGGGATAGGGAAAACTTCTTACTCACAATCTTGGAGAGTTTCCCTTATCAAATCCTTAATGAAAAAAAAAAAGCCAGGTATTCTTTGAGAAAGGCAAAGAGGGCTTTTTAACTGAGCATAAGAGGCTGTCTGTCTTGTCTTTGAAAAGAAAGCCTAGCTGAAGGGAGCAAATTGCATTGTCTCCATTAAAGCCCATCTTCTTGCTGATGGCTTTTAACTCTCCTAATTTTTTGACTGAAGCCAATGAAATTAGGAAAAAGTCTTCTTGGTAAGATACTTCCAAAATGTCTTGTCCAACTGTACAAACCTACTTGAGGTTAAAAAGGCCAGGACTACATCTAGGTTCCACGAGGGGGTTGGATTGTCCCTTCCTCTTAGTCATCTCAAAAGATCTAATGAGATCTGAGAGATCCTTGTTACCTGACACGCCAGCGTGTCGGTTACGAAAGACAGAGGTTAATATGCTGAGGTAACCCTTGATGCAAGGCATAGCTAGCTTCTCTTTTGTACGCAGATACAACAGAAAAACTCTGCTATATTGGCTATAGAGGTATTGGTAGAAGAAAATCTATTATTCCTGCACCGCACTCTAAATATGTACCACTCAGATTATTCAACCCTAATAGTGGTAATGATCTGGGGGTATCTACCAGCCACTCCATCATCTCCGCAACCCAATGTCCCATAGACCAAAAAAAGGGCTATCATGGTAATGCGGATATTGGCCGAATCCCTGAATCTTTTCAGGACTCTGTCCAGGATCTTGAATAGAGGAAAAGAGTACACATTTAGACCTTCCCAGTTCAGAAGAAAAGCGTCCAGTGCGACTGCTTCCTGATCTGGTACTGGAGAGCAAAATACCGGCAACCTCTATGTCATTTGTGAGGTGAAGAGGTCTATCGAGTGTTGACCCCACAATCATCTAAAGGTTGGTGCACACCTTGTGATGTAGGGTCCATTCTGCAGCAAGAACTTGCCTTCTTCTGCTGAGAAGATTCGTCCTGACGTTATTATCCCCTTCTATGAAGTGAGTAATCAGGGCTTGGTGAATGGCCACTAGCTCTTTGATATTTATGTGTTATTTCCTCTGAGATTTTATCCATAGATCCCTGTCGCAAATCGTATGTGTCAAACAGGGACGAAACCGACCTCTCTAGTTTAGACAGACCAGACACATGAAGCGCGCCAAGCGTGAACTAAACCATGTGCTGATTGCTGCGAGGGATCGTCAATCGTAGCCGGGTGACCACCAGGGGAAAGTCCTTGCGACATTTCCGGAGTGCCTTGAACGCGATCTGAACCGATTATCATCCCCTGAAAAATTAAATTCTGTGAGGGTGTTAGTAAAGATTTGGCCAGGTTACCATCAGACCTAACTGTTGCGTTAAGGGCATTATCCTTTGAAGAGCCTTCAGACACTATAATTGTGATTCTGCTCTGAAATGTCAGTAGTCCAGGTACAAAGATAAAATCTTACTCCCTTTATGTGTACAATGGACAGGTTTTCATCCCCCCCCCCAAATTTTTCGGAACTAGGAAAAGTATGTTGTAAAATCCCCTCCGAGGAGGTGTCCTCTACATTACTATGAATGATTTCGACAGCATAAGGCTCACTTGTTCCTAAAGAGCTGCTGCCTTGTCTCCTGAGTGGACTATTGTCAGCTCTAGGGGTATAGACGACATGGGAGGCATAAAACGTCTCACTGTTTGATTTGGTTTGTTGTCTTGAGAATCTGCGAGTTTGACCTCCAGTCGCAATCCTCTGGGTTCTGTTTTAAGAACTTCTGCCATGAAAAAGGCGGAGAGTTCGATGGGGACATCCCTCCAGGCCTTATCCAGACAGGCAATCAGATGCATCTGAACCTAGTTCCTAGGTTCTGTGGCTTCTGTAAGAGTTCCGAGAGTTCAGTCCATAGGGCTGAAGACTTTTATTGTTTAAAAGTTTACTTCAGCCGATGGTCCATTTCAGAATTGAACCACATAAACTACGACTTGCTCATGATTGACCTGAGTGAGGAAAAGAAAAAAGGAAGCCCTCCCTAGAACCTTTCACTCAGACATCCATTGGTTGAGAGTTGAGAAAACTCTCTTAACCGATCTAGCCAGAACCATATTTTTTTTTTTTTTAAATCAGCTGACTGTAATGAATCCTGAGATTCGTCTTCTAAATCGGCTAATGGAACATCGCTTCCCTGATTCGAATGAGTAGGAGACAAAACCGCGTCGTGACGGTTATTATCTTCCAAAAATAATTCATCTTGTCTGGAAGAAATCTCGCGAAGGATATCGTCCAGTTGCGAAGAAGTATCACGTTTATGTACTGTAAGCCTCGAGGGAGAGACACGATCTAGTGCCTCTAGCATAAGATCATCATGCTGTAAGGGAGCATGATGAGTTTGCCGCGAGCCGTGAGGAAGCGTTAGTATCGCGTCCAGTCAATCGCAAAGAAGAGACAACTGTTTGTCTATAGTGACGTGTGACAAAACCTGACTGCATGCGTCCATAATGTCCAGATTGCCGCATGCGTCCACTTTGCCGTGAGTTTACAGACGGCTGCATGCGTCCAGATTGCTGTGAGTTAACAACTTGTCACATGCGTCTCACCTGAGTGATAGTTATGCGTCCCGCAGAACGGGAAGGTGAAACAACTGCTTGACTATCTTGTTGAATGGATAAATTTTGACTGTCAGAGTCCAGCATACGACCAGACTGGCGTCTGTCGTTGCCGTTGCGTCCGCGTCTGCCGTAGCGTCTGCGGCTGCCATGCGGGAGAGACTATACTGCTGCATGTGTCCGCCCTAACGCTTGCCGTAACGCGAGCTGATCGCTGCGAGGGAGCGTTTCGCAGAGAGGTATCGTCAATTGTCGATACTTCTATGTATCGATTGTTGTGAGAGATCTCCTCCGAGAGACCAGACTGGCATCTGCGTCTGTCGTGAAGGAGAGACCAGACTGGTGTCTGCGACTGCCGTGAGGAAGAGACCAGACTGCTGCATGCATCCGTCCTAACGCTTGCCGCAACACGAGCTGATCGTTGCGAGGGAGCGTTGCTGAGTATCGGAGAACTATGCACTCCGATACTATCGGAAGACCATTTTCTTGGTCTATCGCTGTGCTTAGATTCTTTTTGGTGTAATTTTTCTGCCCGAGAATCGTAAGCGTCAACAGAGACGAAATAGACCTCTTTAATTCAGACAAATCATATACATTATGAGCGTCGAGTGCTCTAACTGAACTATGTAGTGATCGTTGAGAGCTATCGTCAACTGTCAATACTTCTAGCGCGCCTTGTGCGCGATCTGAATTGTGCATCGATTGTTGTGAGAGATATCCCCCCCCCCCCCCGAGAGACCAGACCGGCGTCTGCGTCTGTCAACAGCATTAGAGTCTGTCCAGGTGGTTACCAGGGGAAAGTTCCTGTGATATTTCCTAATCTGGGGGCAGGGAAGGAGCGTGTACTGACGTAAATTGAGCACCTTCTTCATCTGACGGACTATGCGTCTTATGCAATTGTTTCGGTGCTGACACATAGTCTTAGTCCGAAAGGAACACCTCCGGTGAACACCAGTCACTTTAGGAGGGTTTATTAGGAGACCTACATCTCTTGCGTGGTTTAGAACGTAGTGGTTGGCTCCAACCACGTTGCGGTTTTGCGTCCGATGAAGACGCATACCTTTTAACCTCGCTTTTACTATTAAGATGGAGCGATCTGTACATTGTTAATATGATCGTTCGAGGGGACGTCCGTTCGCTAATCAAGGTCTGCCATATCCTTTTGCCTTTCGAATTTCCTTCTCCCAGGGGTTGGGGAGCATGGAAGAGGTCCCCGGCTGGGATTATGACGGACACGAACGGACGCACTGAATACTAGCCCTTTTAATTATTTCACATTAGATCTTAATAGACCTACCCGTTACGAGAGATTATACTCTTTCGTCAAGGGCTAGAAAGAAAATACAATAGAATATATGATTAATATGTTATTTTGATAATAAAATAAATTTTTGAATATACTTACCCGGTGATTATATAAGCTGCAGCTCTGCTGCTCGACAGAAAACTCTACGTAAAAAATCCGCCAGCGATCGCTATGCAGGTAGGGGGTGTACTTCAACAGCGCCATCTGTCGTGCAGGTACTCAGTACTCATTGTAAACAAAGAACTCAATTTTCTCCTCGGTCCACTGCGTCTCTATTGGGGAGGAAGGGAGGGTCCTTTAATATATAATCACCGGGTAAGTATATTCAAAAATTTATTTTATTATCAAAATAACATTTTTCAATATTTAACTTAGCCGGTGATTATATGAGCTGATTCACACCCAGGGGGGTGGGTAGAGACCAGCAATAAATGTTTACATTATCATGAGCTAAGGATTTTTTATTTCATTTTAGAAGTTATCAAAATAACAAAAAAGGGATTTTGACGTAGGAAAAATCTATTTCTGGGCGAGGGACCTGTGCCGCCCAGTGAATAAGCTCCTATTAGCACTTATTCTTAGGTAATTTACTGCTAAATATACCAGAGAAAAAATGTAAAGGAGTGCTAGGTTAACTAGCTCGCTCACCTATTGGTGTCGGTATAAAATTGGGCGTATAATCCAGAGGTCCCGCACTATTTAGATTCATCCACGACAGAAACCCCAATAGAGGAGAGCCGTTCAACCTCACTCGGTACTACTAACACTGCATCCGCTCAGAACCCAACTCCTTAGCACCCAAAGTTTGGGGACTCCAAGGGAGAGGAGCTGGGAGGGTTCACTGGGCGGCACAGGTCCCTCGCTCAGAAATAGATTTTTCCTACGTCAAAATCCCTTTTCTGGGCTCGAACCTGTGCCGCCCAGTGAATCTATACAAGAGAAATGTCACCAAACTTGCAAAATAAAGGAAAAAACATAAGCGTAAGGGAAATACAGGATGCTTTAATCAGAGATGAGTACCAAAAGACAATTATAAGGGTATCTTAAATATGAACATAAATCCACTTGGTAGACAATTGACAAATAAGGTAGGTATAATAATGCCGTGAGTGATAATATATACAGATACTCAGGAGTTTAAAAATTTACAAATATAATAACAGTATTCAGGTGCGAGACCAACGAATACAATAGGGTATAAATGAGGCAGGTAAGAGGGAGAGATAAAGAGACAAGGCATTAACCTGTGAGTTACCTGGGAGTAACTTCGCTCCCTGCAGCCACTGTAGAAAATTTTAGGGCTTCCAAATGTTTAAGGTAGTGTTTCTTGAACACTGACGGTGATTTCCACCCTGTATACCTGGAAAGGTCCGTAAAATTCATGTGGTGAAAAAAGTTCACCGAAGTAGCAACCGCTCTGATATCATGTGCAAGAGGAAAAGAGTCAGGGCTAGCTTGTTTAATAAAATACAAAATTTGTTGCCTGATCCCTTTAATAGTAATGGTACCGCCTTGTTCTCTAACGAATAGAGGCCCCGAGGAGTTAGAGGAGGTCCGGGATAAATAAGACCTAAGAGTAGTAACAGGGCACAGAGACGGGTCTTGCGTGAGGGGAACTATTTTCCAGGAGGACCATCTGTTCTGAGGGTCTTCGTTCTTAGCCAAAAAGAATTTGTTAGGTGAAAGAAGGACCTCTCCCGAAGGCAGGAACTCAATATGACCCGGGTCTCTCGACAAAGCTGCCAGTTCAGAAATTCTTGCCCCGGAAGCCAAGCTCACCAGGAAAAGTGTTTTCCTGAGAAGGGGAATGTAATCACAAGAACTGTTAGGGGTATCAGAAGCCAATTTGAGTACATCATTAAGGAACCAGGTCACCGGGGTAGGACGAGTAACCGGTTTCAGTCTGGCACAGGCTTTCGGAATTGAAGCTAACAAAGAGTCGGTTAAGTCTATGTTAAAACCCACTAGGAAGATCTTTTTCAAAGCAGATTTAATAGTGGTGATAGTATTGGCTGCCAGACCTGATTCTAATAAAGATCTAAAGAAAGTGACTGTAAGGTTCAAGTTCATACAGTTCACGTCTGAGTCTATCAAAAATTTTGCCAACTTTTTAACTGCAGAGTCATACTGGCGGATGGTGGAATCCCGTTTATCCGATTCTAGGAACAGGGTGTTTTGAGGATCAATATTGGCACCATGCATGGCCGCAAACTTCATAAAGTCCATAAAGTTAGGGCGCTCTGAATGTTTGAGAAAGCGTACACAACGCGTGTTTGTACTATCTGAGAC
Source organism: Palaemon carinicauda (assembly GCF_036898095.1). Taxonomy (NCBI): domain Eukaryota; kingdom Metazoa; phylum Arthropoda; class Malacostraca; order Decapoda; family Palaemonidae; genus Palaemon; species Palaemon carinicauda. Next base: position 38,638,090 of record NC_090746.1, on the reverse strand, counting down.
AGAACTGGATTGGGTATCGGGTGAGGGTATAGTCTCAACTCTCGCAGGAGAGGATACCAGTTGCTCTTGGGCCAGTTGGGTGCGACCAAGGCTACTTGTCCCTTGAAGGATCTCAGCTTGTCTAGAACTTTCAGCAAAAGATTCACCGGGGGAAAGAGATAAATCTTTTCCCAGATGTCCCAATTCTGAGACATGGCGTCTGTGGCGTAAGCCTGAGGGTCTAGATTGGGAGCCACATATACTCTCAATTTGTGGTTGGACTCCGTGGCGAAGAGGTCCACTTGGAGACCGGGAACCTGAGAGAGAATCCACCGAAATGACTTTAGATCGAGTGACCATTCCGATTCTAGAGGGGAGGTCCGGGACAGGGCGTCTGCCACTACATTCCGGACTCCCGCCAGGTGGACAGCTGAAAGATGCCAACGGTTCAAGGCTGCTAGGGAGAATATGGCTACTAGAACATGGTTCAGAGGCCCTGACTTTGACCCGCCTCTGTTGAGGCAGCGGACCACCACTTTTGTCCCCTAAGCGAAAGCCTAGATACGGACGGAAGTGTCTCGCTATCGGGACGTGATAATAGGCGTCTGTAAGATCGATAGAGGTGGTGACGGCCCCACGGGGAAGTAAGGTCCGCACCTGCGAGACGGTAAGCATTCGAAACTTGTCGCATTGAATGGACAAGTTGAGAAGGGATAGGTCTAGAATCACTCTTCTCTTGTCTGAATCCTTCTTCGGGACACTGAACAGCCGACCTTGAAACTTCAGGTGTTTCGTTTCTTGTATGGCGTTCTTTTGTAAAAGATCCTGGACAAATTCGACCAGGTCCGGAGTGGAATGTTGATGAAATTTGTTCGGAGGAGGAGGTCCTTGAATCCAACTCCACCCCAGTCCCTTGGAGATGATACTGAAAGCCCAGGGACTGAACCTCCATTTGTTGCGGAAGGCATAGAGCCTCCCCCCTACCTGCTGCACCTCAGTATTGGTTTGAGGAGTTGCCTCCACGTCCGCCTCGGAAGTTCTTTCCCCTGCGAAAGGCTCTTCCCCTGCCTTTGTTCTGGTTAGAACCACGGTGGTAGCCTCTACCTCTACCATAACTCTGGGAAGAGCTATGAGCCTCATAAGACTGGTTAAAGGCAGGAGAAGTGGCGGAGGCACCGGAAAGCTGGCTCTTAGGGAGCAGAACGGTGACATAGTCGTCCGAAGGAGCCTGAGAGGTGGAAGGCTGTGCAGGGGCAACAGGAGATGGGGGAAGAGGCAGCCGGAAATTGGACGAACCACTCTGCTGTTGCCTGAACTGGGTGGAGGTATATGGACGGAGCTTCTTCCTACCCCGGGCTTGGTAATTTGCAGGGTCATATTTACGTTTAGGAGTCAAACCCCAACGGGCTTTAAGGCTCTGGTTGACTCTAGTGGCCTCCGCCAAGACTTCCTCTACAAGAACCTCAGGGAAGAGATTTGGACCCCAACAGGAGGACCGGATAAGCTTATTAGGTTCATGCCTAATAGTCGCCTCTGCCAGGACATGTTTGCGACACCTGCGTTTAGCAGTAGCGAAGTCATACAGGTCATAGTATAATGACTGCAACGTAGCCTTGTTGAGAGACTTAAAAATACTCTCAGTATCGTAAGTCAAGGCTATCGACTCCGTGGAAGTGGCCAAGTTCAGAGTACGGCCAACGCGTAGGCGGGAATCATACTCCTGTTTAATGAGGGATTCCGGGAGACGGGGAAGCCGCTCACTAAACATTACTGAAGCACAGTCTGCTGCTAGCTTGCCAGAGGTAAAGGTGGTATGGACGTTGTCCCAACACTCAATGCCTGAAGGAAGAAGGAGGGAGATTGGATCCACCTCTCGGATGGGAGGCAATGGCTTCTCCTCCAGAGCATATTGGAAGGCAAGCTCTGCTACCTTATTGACACATGGAGTCACGGTGTTTTTGTCCATTACGAACATTGTGAAGGAGCTCTTATAAGGCGTCAACATGGTGTTGGTGCAGCCGATGTCATTCAGGAATCTGGCCCACACAGATTGGGCTTGCTCTTTAGGGAAGATGACTGTCTCTTTGGGGACCTTGTCTAACCGAACCAAAGCTTCCTCGGTAAGCCTGGCATAACCATGAAATGGAAATGCCAGACCAGGAGGAAAGAATTCAAAGCCCTCTAGGGGACGAGTGCCAAGACCCTCCAAAGTTAACATTCCGTCTGAGAACGGGGAATGAAGAGCCATACGCCAAGGGTTATTCTTGGCAAACGGCGGGAGCTTAGAGGCATCCGGGATGAGAGAGCTTTGGACTCGCTCCGGAGCACCTTGCTCTAATGCCCCAAGTCTCTGACCGATGTTAGAGAACATCGTGTCCATCTTAGACTGCATCTCTGATACCAACTTAGCCTGCATCTCCGACACGATGCGAAGCATGGCTGATTCGGAAAGGCCCGGGCTAGCAGCAGGAGTGGCGGAATGAACTCCCGGGTCGCGAGACTTAGAGGAGGAGCCAGAAGCCTTAGATGACAGGTTTGTATTCTGCTTAGAACCATGAGAAGCCTTATGAGGCTTACGAGCTTTAGGTAAGGTTCTAGACTTATTCTTGGGGGGAACCGAGTGTGATCGTTGGGACGAATCACGGTCCCCAGAAAAACCATGAAAGGAAGAGCGATCAGATGAAGAAGAAAGAGAGGGGCTGAGGATAGGAATCTCAGCGCCGGAAACACCTGCCTCACTTACCACCCTACCTGTATCTGGATCATCCAATAACATGGGTTCCACATCAAGGTTCATGGAGGCAACATTGTCTTCTAGATCTCCAGGGGCGTCCGACGGATCCTGCTCTGGATCAATGAACCCCGCTATGGTGGCATCAATGTGGGCAATGATGGGAGCTGCAACATGCCTAGCCACAGCGGCTGAAGACTTGGCGTTGGGGTAAATCAAGGAACAGTAGTCCTCGGAGAGGACGTACGGCCGCTTGGACTTCACGTTCCGGGCAAAACCACCAACCCACACTTTCAGTGTGGCCCGAGCCGCAGACTTTTGCTCCGGGGATGCCGAGTCAGATCCAAGGGTGGTAACGAGGTCAAAACAGACCACACAGTTATCCGGGTGCCATACCACGACATCCTCCAGCTGCACACCGCAGAGGGCGTGAGACCGACAGACGGTATGGCCGCAGGGCTGATGTAGAACAGCTGCACAGGCCGTCGTCTGACAATGCACCATCTTAGACGGTGTCTCCTGGGAAACCGACGAAGAAGCCATAATCCAATGAAAATAAGTGGAAAAACGAGAGCACAACAAAAAAGCGGGTTACAACACAAGACGTGCTAAAAGGAGTTGGGTTCTGAGCGGATGCAGTGTTAGTAGTACCGAGTGAGGTTGAACGGCTCTCCTCTATTGGGGTTTCTGTCGTGGATGAATCTAAATAGTGCGGGACCTCTGGATTATACGCCCAATTTTATACCGACACCAATAGGTGAGCGAGCTAGTTAACCTAGCACTCCTTTACATTTTTTCTCTGGTATATTTAACAGTAAATTACCTAAGAATAAGTGCTAAATGGAGCTTATTCACTGGGCGGCACAGGTTCGAGCCCAGAAATAAAATAAATAAGTACCTGGTAAGGAAGTCGACTTGAACAATTACTCTGCCTTTTTAAGTACGTCTTCCTTACGGAGCCTCGCGATCCTCTTAGGATGCTGAGCGACCCCTAGGATCTGAAGTATGAAGGGTTGCAACCCATACCACAGGACCTCATCAAAACCTCTAATCTAGGCGCTTCTCAAGAAAAGAATTTGACCACCCGCCAAATCAACCAGGATGCGAAAGGCTTCTTAGCCTTCCGGACAACCCAAAAACAACAATAAGAACATTTCAAGAGAAAGATTAAAAAGGTTATGGAATTAGGGGATTGTAGTGGTTGAGCCCTCACCCACTACTGCACTCGCTGCTACGAATGGTCCCAGGGTGTAGCAGTTCTCGTAAAGAGACTGGACATCTTTAAGATAAAAAGACGCGAACACTGACTTGCTTCTCCAATAGGTTGCGTCCATTATACTTCGCAGAGATCTATTTTGTTTAAAGGCCACTGAAGTTGCGACAGCTCTAACTTCATGTGTCCTTACCTTCAGCAAAGCTTGGTCTTCCTCACTCAGATGGGAATGAGCTTCTCGTATTAACAGTCTGATAAAATAGGATAAAGCATTCTTTGACATAGGCAAAGATGGTTTCTTAACTGAACACCATAAAGCTTCTGACTGTCCTCGTAAAGGTTTAGTTCGTCTTAAATAGAACTTAAGAGCTCTCACAGGGCATAAGACTCTTTCTAGTTCATTTCCAACCATATTCGATAGGCTTGGAATATCGAACGATTTCGGCCAAGGACGAGTGGGTAGCTCGTTTTTGGCTAGAAAACCAAGTTGTAAAGAACATGTAGCCGTTTCAGATGAAAATCCGATGTTCCTGCTGAAGGCGTGAATCTCACTGACTCTTTTAGCTGTGGCTAAGCAAACCAGGAAAAGAGTCTTTAAAGTGAGATCTTTAAAGGAGGCTGATTGTAGCGGCTCGAACCTTTCTGACATGAGGAATCTTAGTACCACGTCTAAATTCCAACCAGGTGTAGCCAAACGACGCTCCTTCGTGGTCTCAAAAGACTTAAGGAGGTCCTGTAGATCTTTGTTGTTGGAAAGATCTAAGCCTCTGTGACGGAAGACTGATGCCAACATGCTTCTGTAACCCTTGATAGTGGGAGCTGAAAGAGATCGTTCTTTCCTCAGGTATAAAAGGAAGTCAGCTATTTGAGTTACAGAGGTACTGGTCGAGGATACAGATACTGACTTGCACCAGTTTCGGAAGACTTCCCACTTCGATTGGTAGACTCTAAGGGTGGATGTCCTCCTTGCTCTAGCAATCGCCCTGGCTGCCTCCTTCGAAAAGCCTCTAGCTCTCGAGTCTTTCGATAGTCTGAAGGCAGTCAGACGAAGAGCGTGGAGGCCTTGGTGTACCTTCTTTACGTGTGGCTGACGTAGAAGGTCCACCCTTAGAGGAAGAGTTCTGGGAACGTCCACTAGCCATCGAAGTACCTCGGTGAACCATTCTCTCGTGGGCCAGAGGGGAGCAACTAACGTCAACCTTGTCCCTTCGTGAGAGGCGAACTTCTGCAGTACCTTGTTGACATTCTTGAACGGGGGGAATGCATATAGGTCTAGATGTGACCAATCTAGGAGAAAGGCATCTATATGAACTGCTGCTGGGTCCGGGATTGGTGAGCAATATATTGGGAGCCTCTTGGTCATCGAGGTTGCGAAGAGATCTATGGTAGGCTGGCCCCATGTGGCCCAAAGTCTCTTGCACACATCCTTGTGTAGGGTCCATTCTGTTGGAATGATTTGTCCCTTCCGACTGAGACAATCTGCCATGACATTCAAGTTGCCTTGGATGAACCTCGTTACTAGTGAAATGTTTAGATCTTTTGACCAGGTGAGGAGGTCCCTTGCGATCTCGTACAACGTCATAGAGTGGGTCCCTCCTTGCTTGGAGATGTACGCCAAAGCCGTGGTGTTGTCTGAGTTCACCTCCACCACTTTGCCTTGAAGGAGAGACTTGAAGCTTTTCAAGGCCAGATGAACTGCCAGTAGCTCCTTGCAGTTGATATGCATTGTCCTTTGACTCGAGTTCCAAGTTCCCGAGCATTCCCGACCGTCTAATGTCGCGCCCCAGCCCGTGTCCGATGCGTCCGAGAAGAGAACGTGGTTGGGAGTCTGAACAGCCAGGGGCAGACCCTCTCTGAGGCTGATACTGTCCTTCCACCAAGTCAGGGAAGACTTCATCTTCTCGGAAATGGGGATCGAGACCGCTTCTAGCGTCTTGTCCTTTTTCCAGTAAACAGCTAGGTGATATTGAAGAGGACGGAGGTGTAGTCTTCCTAACGATACGAACTGTTCCAGGGATGATAGTGTCCCTATCAGACTCATCCACTGCCTGACTGAACATCGTTCCTTCTTCAGCATGTTCTGGATGCATAACAGGGCTTGACTTGTTCTGGGGGCCGACGGAAAAGCCCGAAAAGCTAGACTGTGAATCTCCATCCCTAAATACACAATAGTTTGGGATGGGACCACTTGAGACTTTTCCATATTGACCAGGAGACCCAATTCCTTGGTCAGATCTAGAGTACACTTTAGATCCTTCAGACAGCGACGACTGGAAGAAGCTCTTAGAAGCCAGTCGTCCAAATAGAGGGAGGCTCTGATGTCCGCTAAATGAAGGAATTTGGCTACATTCCTCATCAGCCTCGTAAACACAAGAGGAGCTGTGCTTAGGCCAAAGCACAGGGCTTGAAACTGGTAGACAACCTTTTCGTAAACGAATCTCAGAAAAGGTTGGGAGTCTGGGTGGATGGGGACGTGAAAGTATGCGTCCCTTAGGTCTAAAGAGACCATCCAGTCTTCCCTTCTGACCGCTGCTAGAACGGACTTTGTGGTCTCCATGGCGAACGTCTGCTTTGTGACAAAGACATTCAGCGCACTGACGTCTAGCACCGGCCTCCACCCTCCTGTCTTCTTTGCCACTAAGAAGAGACGGTTGTAGAAGCCCGGGGTTTGATGGTCCAGGACTTTGACTACCGCTCCCTTTTCTAGTAAGAGAGACACCTCCTGTTTCAATGCTCGTCTCTTGTCTTCCTCTCTGTACCTGGGAGAGAGATCGATGGGAGACGTTGCTAGAGGGGGTTTTCGTACAAACGGGATCTTGTACCCCTCTCTGAGCAACTTCACAGATTGTGCATCTGCGCCTCTCTTCTCCCAGGTCTGCCAGAAGTTCTTGAGTCTGGCTCCCACTGCTGTCTGAAGAAGCTGGCAGTCAGACTCTGCCTTTAAAGGACTTGGTTCCTTTCTTCTTCCCAAGTCTCCCTTCGGCACGAGCACCTCCTCTGCTGGAGGCTCTGCCACGAAAGGGCGGAATAAATCGGGACGCTGGAGTGTCAATCCTTGGTCTAGCCGACAAGGTAGGCAAAGGGGTGGCTTTGCGGGCAGAGGACGCAACCAGGTCATGGGTGTCCTTCTGTATCAAAGAAGCAGCAATCTCCTTAATCAAGTCCTCTGGAAAAAGGCACTTAGAGAGAGGAGCAAACAGAAGTTCGGATCTTTGACAAGGTGTCACTCCAGCTAACAGGAAAGAGCAAAGGTTCTCACGCTTCTTGAGGACTCCGGATACGAACGAGGCAGCAAGCTCACTAGACCCGTCACGTATGGCCTTGTCCATGCAGGACATGATGAGCAAGGAAGATTCCTTCTCAGTCGGGGAGATCTTCCTGCTCAAAGCTCCCACACACCAGTCTAAAAAGTTGAAGACCTCGAAGGCTCTAAATATCCCTTTCAACAGATGGTCTAGGTCCGAAGGTGACCAGCATATCTTAGAGCGTCTCATGGCTAGCCTGCGGGGAGAGTCTACAAGACTTGAGAAGTCGCCCTGGGCAGAGGCAGGAACTCCCAAGCCGAGAACTTCTCCCGTGGCATACCAGACGCTCGATCTGGAAGAGAGTTTAGCAGGGGGAAACGTAAAGGCTGTCTTCCCTAGACTCTTTTTGGACTGCATCCACTCTCCTATAACTCGTAAAGCTCTCTTGGACGAGCGTGCGAGGACGAGTCTAGTAAAGGCAGGCGAGGATGACTGCGTACCTAAAGCAAACTCTGACGGAGGAGAGCGCGGAGCCACAGACACAAACTGGTCCGGAAACATCTCTTTGAACAGAGCAAGAACTTTTCTAAAGTCCAAAGAGGGTTGCGTGGACTTGGGCTCGTCAAGGTCCGAATGTGGTTCATCAACGTGTGCCGCATCGTCATCATCAGAGAGTCCATCATCCGAGTATTGAGGAGGAAGCGGCAATGGAGTAGGTATCGGCTGGTTAGCTGAGTCCGGTCGCACGGGTGCACGTGTGACTGAGCCGGACGCAACGTCATGGAACTGTTGCCCAGTCTGTGAGCTGGCAACAACCATAGCAGCGCGGGGACGCACAGCGTCTACTCCAGACTGTCTAGTCTGATGTGGGCGAGCAGAGGCAACCACACTGGGTTGCGGAGGTTGACGCACCGCGTCAAAACAAAACAACTCTGACGGTTGTTGTACTTCGCGAACGTCAACGGAAGGTTCCGTGCGTCGCTGAACGTCAACATGCGGCTGGCAGGGTACACTGGAACGCATGGGTGGCGGGACTCTCTCAGCTGGAGTGCGCAAGAAGGTCGCCTCAGCGTCCACAGGACGCACAACCGTGGTTGGTTGTAGGCAAGAGGTTGGTGCAGCAGCAACCTTCTCCGCACGAAAGTCCTGCATCAGAGACGTTAATTGGTACTGCATGGTCTGCAGCAAAGACCACTTAGGGTCTGCAGGAGCAGGTGCGGCGACAGACGGTGTAACAGCCTGAGGCGGTACCGCTTTGCCTCTCTTAGGAGGTGAGCAGTCATCGGAAGACTGCAGCGAGTCCGAACTGACCCAGTGGCTACAACTGGGCCGTTGGACTTGCGCGGAAGGGACCGACTTGCGCTTAAGAGGTCGTGAGACCTTGGTCCATGGTTTCTTACGAGAAACCTCTTCCGCAGACGAGGAATAAATGGGCTCTCTCGTCTTTGTGTGGGTGGGGCGATCTTGGGTAGATACGCCCGAAACCACGGAGGGAACGTCTGTTCGCTGATTAAAGCCTCTCGAACCCATTGGTCGTACGACATTGCTTCTCCCCTGGACTTGGGAGCTTGCAAGAGGTCCCGGACTAGGAGGACGACAGGCACGAACAGACGAACCCTCAAGCGCAACACTATCCACAACACTATCACTCACTTTACCACTTCCCACTGCACTTTTACACTTCAGCTCCTTGACGTCCGCCATGAGCTGGTTACGGTCACTAGCCAGGGACTCAACTCTCTCACCCAGAGCTTGGATGGCACGCATCATGTCAGCCATCGAAGGTTCCTGAGTGCCAGAAGGGGGATCAGGAGCAACCACTACAGGGGAAGGAATAGGTTGTGGGGCATGAGGAGAGGAAAAATCAACAGAACGAGATGAACTTCTCCTGACTCTATCTCTCTCTAGCCTACGTGTATATTTTTGGAATTCGATAAAATCGAATTCCGAAAGCCCAACGCATTCCTCACATCGATCTTCCAATTGACAGGTTTTATCCCGACAATTGGAACAAACGGTGTGAGGATCGATAGAGGCCTTCGGAAGACGCCTTGAACAGTCCCTAGCATTACACTTCCTGAATTTTGGGACTTGAGAAGGGTCAGTCATTTTGAATTGGTCAAAGGGGAATTCAAAAACTATCCAAAGTCATCAACAAATAATCCGATATCAAAAAAAGAATGCAAGGATTTATTGAAGAGAAAGCCTGCACAGCGAAAGCTCAAAACTAGAATAGTGTACTTCACCAAATAGTTGTGAAAACAAATCCAGTTAGCAACAGCGAATTAGTAGGTCTTGCCGGTAGCACGACAGAGAGAAAATTGAGTTCTTTGTTTACAATGAGTACTGAGTACCTGCACGACAGATGGCGCTGTTGAAGTACACCCCCTACCTGCATATCGATCGCTGGCGGATTTTTTACGTAGAGTTTTCTGTCGAGCAGCAGAGCTGCAGCTTATATAATCACCGGCTAAGTTAAATATTGAAAAATTAGTATTTTCAAAATCAAAATACAGTATAAAATAACGATACCAGTAATTGTGAAAACAAAAAACGATTGTTAAGAGTACTACGTATCGTAGCTTGACTGAATTGCGTCATTATATGTGCCATTGAACACTAGCTTTTTAAACTATTTCACATTAGATCATAATAGATCTGCCCGTTGCAAGAGAATATTCTCTTTAGTCAAGGGCCAGAATGAAAATACAATAGGATATATGAATAATATTAGTGTTCTCAAAAGCGAAATATTAAATAACGATACAAGTATTGTGAAACAAAATGATCGTTTAATATCTGACATCTCCCTTAGTAATACTCGAGCGTAAAATGAATGTACGCTCGGAAAACTCTAATCGAAAATTGACTAAGGGAAATATACTAATAGGACAAATATATACTTGAAAATAATATATTTCCCTACATTATAAACATACTTATGCTTAGTAAGCTAATATTTTAAAAATTTCTTGCAAGAAAGAAAATAATTCACATAATGCAAGTCATACTAAGCGGAGTACGTCACAGGACTGTGACATCATCACGAAGACGGATTGAATTCCTACAAGGTAATCACATTCCGCTCTGCTAAGAGTTACATTACAAAATAGTAACATCACAATGTTTAATGTAGAAAATGTCTTCCTTCCATTATAACTTTAAGAGTTGTTCGTTAATAAAGTAGGGGGGGAAAAATCTTTGATCCCTCAATGTACGAACAAGGAACGAAAACAAATACATACATGCTCCCTGTTAATTACAGAGTGGGAAGAGAGAGCAGCTCAAAAGCTGGTTTAGCCCAACACCCAAAGTTTAACAACAGAAGAGCCATTACTGGGTACGGACATCTTTGTTTGAAATCAAGTTCACTTAAACTGTCCAAGTTTGACCCGCAAAAAAACTATCCTATACAATATCTTCGATAGTTGAAAGGCAGCGAAAGCTATTAACAATAATCAGACAAAAGGTACTTAACCAAATTGTAGAATAAAGTAATATATCCACAAAAAGAATTCCCGAAGTGTTGACTCGATCAATGACAGAGAATTTCTGAAGATGTTGGGAATGGTTCTAATAACCTACGAGTGATGGCGCTCATGTATGACCACCTACTGTCATGGCGGCGATCGCAACGAATTTTGAATTTCTGTCGTGCCGCGCCGAAACGCGGGATTTATGCTATACTGTATACAGTATATGTATCTACCAGGGAAGTTACATATTTAAAAATCTCTATTCTGCAGCCTAGGGTCTGCAAGCACAGGACTAGTCGACTAAACCGCAGGGAGAAGGGGCATCACATGACCCCTTCAAGTGCAGTCTAGGGAGGCTAAGCCTCCTATGCCGACAACCAAAGCCCAACAGGGGAATACATTCACCCTGTCGGCCAGCTGCCGGCACACAACATATACTCTGAGGTTCTGACCTAACCCAAAGCTTACCATCTGTAGCTAGGGGAAGGGGCAGAAAAACCGTAGCCTAACCTTGCCTGAATGACAACTCAAGGCAAGACCAACTAGGATTGTAGCCTTAGGCTACCCACAGAGGGAAGGAGGGATTACCCTATACATTAGGGTAACCGGGGAGATTGTATGAAAGTAAACTAAAGCCCCTAGGCTACTAGCCTAGTAACAGTGAGATCGACTACCTAACTCATCGAAGCTCTCTCGTATACTATCTTGGAAGAAGAAAATTTTTATATGCAATCAATTTATCTTATATGTATAAATTGCCTAATATCTTCATTTAAATTTTATTAACACCAGGAACACTTATTATATCATGCAAGAGAGTGAACTAAAACGCCTAGGCTAGGAAGCCTAGCGTAGATCGGTTACCTAATTCGCCGAACTAGATGAATACTATCGGCTCAGAAGTTAGAATTCTGTGAAACATGACAAATTCGTAAGTAATTTGTATTTTTCCAAACTATACAAACCTTAGCTATTTAATATGGATTATTACTTTCGGCGTAGCTGAAATGACGAGCCATTAGAATTTTAACGAGTGTTTACCACCCTTCACTAGTTAGCGGGGGGTAGGGAGGGTAGCTTGCTACCCCCCTCACCCCCCTCACACACACCTGTGCTTGAGCTCACTTTGCTTAGAGGTAGGACTTCACGGGGGATAGGGCTGGCGGGCAAGTTTGATTAAATAGCTAAGGTTTGTATAGTTAGGAAAAATACAAATTACCTACGAATTTGTCATTTGTTCCGTAACTGTCATACAAACCACGCTATTTAATATGGGTGACTCACCCGTTAGGAATGGTGGAAAGTCCCAGCCAGTACTGGCTTTTGGCTTTGCCCGGGGACTCAGTATCTGAGTGTGTCAGCACTCAACAATAAGGAGTCCCTGCACCTCGCTAGAACCTTGCTACGCAAGGACTGCGGCCTACATACGCTGTGTGTGAAAGTATGAAGTGTGACTCGTCCTAGGAAGTTGACCTATAGTCCTTTAGATGGAAACTTTAGGCTAGAACTCTCCCAATACCACCACGTCAGGGTATGGGGACGTGACAGTATTACCGGTAGCTTAATACTAGGAACACAAGGAAACATGGTTTACCTGCAGTGGTTTGAGGTCAGCTGTGCAGAGAACCCAGGATGCTGCTTTCCCCAAGAGAAGGGAGGATGAAGAAAAGAATAAGGGCCAGACATATCTTTTCATTCATACAGACTAAGGCCGGGTAACAATGCCCTCAACCTACTGCTACTTGTCCATTAAGGAGCCTGAGGTTTTAAACCAGCTGTTGTGCAGCCACCACAGGGCCGATAGAAAACGTATCGAGCCTCCTGTGGGTCACGTCTTGCAGGTACTGGGCTGTGAAGGTCCTCTGACGCTTCCACACCTCAGCTTGGAGCACCTGCGTCACTGAGAATTTTTTCTTGAAGGCCAGGGACGTAGCTAGGCCCCTGACGTCATGTGCTCTAGGGCGACGTGACGGAAGGGGATCTGGATTCAGGGACAGATGGATCACCCTACGAATTCATGCCGAGATGGTGTTCTTAGTGACCTTCCTCTTAGTCCTCCCAGTGCTCACAAACAATGCCTGCACCTGGGGACGTACTGCAGCCGTTCTTTTGAGATATAGCCTCAAACTCCTTACTGGACACAGTAGGGTATGGTCTGGGTCATCTGGAAAGAGTCGAACCGAGGGTCCGGCAACCCCGGATTCTGAGTCTTAGCAATAAAATCAGGGACGAATTTGAACATTACTTTCCCCCATCCCCTTGAATGGGCGATGTCATAAGAGAGACCATGAAGTTCACTGACTCGCTTGGCCGAGGCCAAAGCTAGTAGGAGCACCATCTTTAAGTTAGGTGGCGATCTGAAGCCTGGCGTAATGGTTCGTAAGGAAGTCTCTTAGAGACCTGAGAACTCGAACCACGTTCCATGGAGGAGGTCTCACTTCCGACTGAGGGCAGGTAAGTTCATAACTCCGTATGAGTACGGAAAGTTCCAGCGAGGAAGAAATGTCCACTCCTTTGAGCCTGAAGGCTAGACTTAAGGCTGAGCGATAGCCTTTCACCGCCGAGACTGAAAGGCGCATTTCCTCCCGCAAATACATGAAGAACTCCGCTACTGCTGGAATAGTGGCATCGAGTGGAGAGATATCCCTACCACGACACCAACCACAGAAGACTCCCCACTTTGCCTGGTAGACAGATGCGGATGACCTTCGCAGGTGTCCAGACATCCTGACCGCAACTTGTTGCGAAAATCCTCTCTCAGCGAGGAGATGCTGGATAGTCTCCAGGCCTGAAGTCGTAGCGAAGCTACGGCTTTGTGGAAGATGTAGGCGTGTGGTTGTTTGAGTAGCTCGTGTCGCGGAGCGAGTTCTCTCGGAAGTTCCGTTAGGAGTTGCAGAAAGTCCGGAAACCATTCTGCATGATGCCATAGTGGATCTATAAGGGTCATCGAAAGATTGACCGATATTCTGGTCTTGTTGAGCACCCTCCTCATCAGACAGAACGAGGGAAAGGCGTACACGTCGATGTTATCCCACCTTTGTTGGAAGGCATCTTGCCAGAGCGCCTTGGGATCCGGGACTGGGGAGCAGTACAGCGGAAGCTTGAAGTTCAGCGCTGTAGCGAACAGATCCACAGTCGGGGAACCCCACAAAGTCAGGACTTTGTTGGCTACTAGATGATCCAAAGACCACTCGGTACTCACTATCTGAGATGCTCTGCTCAGACTGTCGGCGAGCATATTCCTCTTGCCTGGAATGAAGCGTGCCGATAGTGGAATCGAGTGGGCTTCGGTCCATCTCAGTATCTCTGCTGCGAGATGGGATAGCTGCTTTGAAAAGGTACCTCCTTGCTTGTTGATTTAAGTCACTACAGTGGTGTTGTCGCTCATCACCACCACAGAGTGACCTGCCAGGTATTATTGGAACTGTTGAAGGGCCAGGAATACGGCCTTCATTTTTAGCAGATTTATATGGAGGCACTTTTCTGATTCTGACCACAGGCCTGAGGTCCTGTGTTGCAGACCGTGGGCCCCCCACCCTTTCTTTGAGGCGTCCGAAAACAGCATCAAATCCGGGGGGGAGGACGAGAAGATCCACTCCTCTTCGTAGGTTCTCGTCTTTCACCCACCACTGAAGGTCCATCTGTTCCACAGGACCCATAGGGATCATGACGTCCGGGGAATCGTAACCCTGATTCCATCGAGACTTGAGTCGCCATTGGAGGGATCTCATCATGAGGCGACCGTTGGGAACTAGACGAGCCAAGGATGAGAGGTGACCGAGGAGACGTAACCACGATTGGGCTGAGAGTTCTTCTCGTCTGAGGAAAGGATTTGCGACCCTCCTCAGCCTTGCTATCCTGTCGTCTGATGGGAAGGCTTTGTGGAGATTGGTGTCTAAGATCATGCCTAGATATTCTAGTCTTTGAGTGGGAAGCAGAGAGGACTTCTCGAGATTTACCATGATCCCAAGATCTTGGCAAAGTCCCAGAAGTTTGTCTCGGTGTCGAAGAAGGGCTGACTCCGAGTCTGCTAGGATCAACCAGTCGTCCAGATAATGGAGGAGACGGATGCCGATCCTGTGTGCCCACGACGATATTAGGGTAAACACTCTCGTGAAAACCTGTGGTGGTGTGGAGCGAAACACAGCACCTTGAACTGGTAAACCTTGTTGTCTAGGCTGAATCCTAAGTACTTCCTTGAAGACGGATGGACTGGGATCTGGAAGTACGCCTCCTTCAGGTCCAGTGTACACAGGAAGTCTTGCGGTCTCACTGCAAGTCTGACCGTGTCTGCGGTCTCCATGCTGAACGGAGTTTGCTTGACAAACTTGTTCAGAGCTGAGAGGTCGATGACTGGTCTCCAGCATCCAGACGCCTTCTTTACAAGAAAGAGTTGACTGAAGAAGCCTGGGGATCCGTCGAGGACCTCTTGGATACCGCCTTTCTTCAACATGGTCTGGACTTCTGCCCGAAGGGCTTGCCCATTTGCCGATCCCATGGCAAGGGAGCTCAACGACACTGGATACGCTGTCAGGGGAGGTTGAAATGTTGTGAATGGGACGCGATATCCTTGACTGATTACGGAAATCATCCAGGAATCAGCCCCGAGTTGCTGCCACCTGTTCGCGCAACTTTGTAGGCATCCCCCCACTGGTGGACATGCAGGGGGACTGCCAATCCTAGCATTTGCGGCCTCGGCTGCTCCCTCTAGGATTCTTTCCTCCCCTGGAGGACTTTTTGCCTTTCTTGTCCATGACAGGGAAGGACTTAGACACCATTGTCTTCGCTGAAGCTGCCGGTTTCGTGGTCTTGGTAGGACGTGGTTGCTGGGGTGCTGGAGGTTTATAGGGCTTCGATGTTAGAGCCCTATGTAGGAGTCCTGGTTGGACTTCCTCCACCTCTCAGCCGCCTGCTCCACGTCCTTAGGCTCAAACTTTCTTCGGACAAGTCCTCTGAACGTAACAGGATGCCTAGGGACCCTAGTCAGATATCCAGCCACGAAGTGGCCTACATGGCACACTTTGCTACCTTCGTCTGGCTAAGGATCTCCGTCGCCGAGAACGAGACCTGCCGGTTGGAGAGTCTCTCTAGAGGGACTCCCCTGGTAAGCTCTTCCAAAGAGTGGTGTAGGGGAAGAGCTAAACAAGTCTCCTCAATGATGTCAAAGTACCTCCTCTGTTGGACACGAGGAGGTGGGAGGAGTTTGTTGCCGGTGCTGGATCGGCTGGAGGAGGCAAGCTCGGAGAGCTGGGCTTCGACCTTGTCTCTGGTACTCTTGACCCCTTGAGACCAGGGCAAAGCCGCACTGGCTTTTGAGGGTTTTTGAGTCCCAAAGACTCGGTCCAAGAACGTGTCTTTGCCCTCATGAGGGGGAATCTCTGAATCCGCAAACCCATTGAGATTCCTCATAAGGGTCAGAACCTGCCAGAACGCATGCTCTGATTCCTGCAGCTCTCCTCCTGAAGGGCTAGCAGCGAAGTCTCCTGTCCCCAAAGGCTCTTCTTTGGGGGACTCGTGGACGTTTTCTGAGTGCTTGGCTGGCTCCGGTCTAAGCCTTGAAGATGACTTCGGCACAGTCTTGGAGTCCGTCGACTCCCTCCTGGGAGGGATGCAGGACTCCAACAACGATGATGGGAGGTTCTTCTCCACCCCGACCCGAGAAGACTTTCCAGCGTGAGGTGGGGTTTCCCTCATTGGTGTGATGGGGGAACGCCTCACCTCAAGTGAATCCCCTGAGGTCGGGAAATCTTCGTCCGAAGGGGAGGGAGAGAAAGTCTAGGGGGGTGAGGAGGCCTTCCTCAAGGACTTACGAGGAGTCAGCTTCGCCCTCGGAGAAGTTACCACGTTCGAAACTCCTCTCTTCCTCTTCAGGGGAGTAGAAGCTGCCAATGATTTGTGGCCCAGCTCAGAGAGAACAGGCTTAAAGGCCTGCATGACCACTCTGACCAGGGTCCCAAACCAAGGCTGCTGGCTGACGGCTGCGCTGTCAGAAACTCCCTCTGGAGGGAAGGGGATCGACCGATCCCTAGGAGGAGTTACCAAAGGGGGGGGGGGGGGGTTCGCCTGAAAAGGTGATGGAGAAGAAAAGTCCCTGGACCTTTCCGGAACCTTCCCCCCTGCTGGCGAGCGCGCTGTTCTACGCTTGGGGGGGGGGGGGGGGGGAACACGACGATGATGACCTGGCCGCGCGTTGTCCTGCAGCCGTGCGTTGTCCTGCAGCCGTGCGTTCGTCCTGCAGCCTTGCGTTGTCCTGCAGCCGTGCGTTGTCCTGCAGCCGCGTGCGGGGGGGGGTTGCTGATTGCTCTGGGGAGCGTGCTGGCGCTCGCGCGATGGGAAATGCCCTGGGTCGCGCGCGGGAGACTGTTGTCACGGGCGCGCGAGGGCGATGGCAAGGGTGCGCGAGGGCGATGGCGAGGGTGCGCGTAGGCGAGCGATGGCACGCAGGGGCGTGAGCTGGAGAAGGCAGAGGGTGCGCTGAAGGAAGGTTGAGCGCTCGTAGGTGAATGTTCGCGCGTGCGGGCGCACAGGATCCAGCCGAAGAGCCGGTGCGGGCGATACCGTTGGGCGCGCGCGTGCAGGAGACACATCTCTTGCGAGCGGGCGCGCATGAGAGTGCACATCAGGTTGTGGCGATGTGCGTGAGCGAGCAACCTCGTGGGTGCGTGTCGGAGACTGCGCCCGAAGGCGCGCTGGTGAGGGATGGCGCGCAGGCGGAGAACGATGGCGCGTTGGTGAACGCTGGCGTGTTGGTGAACGCTGGCGCGTTGGTGAGCGCTGGCGCGTTGGTGAGCGCTGGCGAGCAGGGGAAGAAATTAACTTCCTTATTGTGCCCAGATCAGAAGATCATGGGCGCGCAGGAGATCGTTGGCGTGGAGAGCGCTGGCGTGTAGGCGAGTGCTGGCGCGTAGGCGAGCGCTGGCACGCAGGAGAACGAAGGCGCGCATGGCGAGCAGCAGGTTGAAGGCACGCAGTAGCGCGCTGGCGATCCGGAGAGCGCTGGCGTGTAGGCGAGTGCTGGTGCGTAGGCGAGCGCTGGCACGCAGGAGAACAAAGGCGCGCATGGCGTGCAGCAGGTTGAGAGCGCGCAGTATCGCGCTGGCGATCTGGAGAGCGCTGGCGCGCTTTAACAGAAACTTCTTCTGCCGTTGAGCGCTTGCGCGCAGGTGAGCACTGGCACGCAGGTGAGCACTGGCACACAGGTGAGCGTTGGCGTGCAAGAGAAACCTGGCGCGTAAGGGACGTATGCACTATCTTGCGCAAACGCCCTTGATGCCCCGAAGGGACCGTTGCCTGTTTTACAACAGGATGCGTTGGCGCCCACAGCGTGTCAGCAGCCAGGAACGGCGACGGGAGGTCAGCAGGTCTGACGGGTGGAAGGTCGGCGTGTCCTTTGTAAGGACGACCTTCTACCGAAGGAGATCGCAAACGATCTGCAGAGAGGTCCAGGGTTGTAGCTGGGAGAGTCGGAGAACGATGGCGAGGTTCCTCTGCAGCGGACTGCGGAGACGATGAACCGAAGAGGCGCCTCCTCACACCCTTGTGAGGTGAAGGAAGGCCTCTACGGCGAAGAGGAAGGCAGGCTTTACGCCTTATGTACCCTCTGGGGGCCGTGGGGTCAGCGGGCTGACTATCAGCAGTCCTCCGAAGAGGAGTCTCTGTGAGTGAACTCCCCCGAGGGGGAGAATCACCGGCAGGAGAGACCGTTGGACTTAGTTCTTCCCTCGAAGGATGAGCAGAGGGAGGAACTAAGCCTTCAGCTACAACAGGATCATCACGAGCAGAGGTCTGAGAAACCGCATCGGAAGCCTCTGCCACCACAACGTCAACGATAGACAGAGGATCAACCTCTGCCAAAGTCGGCGATTGTTTGACAGCGGCCCCCAACTGGATCATGTCAAACAAGGCTTCCTTGGAGGGCGAACCCTCAAGCCCCAAGGAAGCCCAAAGTTGAAACAAATCATCATTAGACACGTGAATATTTATATCCTTCCCCGGGGGAGGAGGAGGAGCTGCCTCGCTATAGGAGGCAACTCCCTCTCCCAAACCCCGAGATCGGGCAACAGAACTATGGCCTACACTACCACTCGACAGTTTCTCGGAAGAAACCGATCGAACGGGAGCTTCGGAGGAGGTTTGGGCCACGGAAGAAGAGCCCTTGGGTTTTTCTCCTTTCAAAGAAACCTTCGAAGGAGGAAAATCCCGTCTGGACTTCGTCTTCCGTCGCCGAGAAAACCTCTCCCACTAGGAGGTAGACCACTCCCTACACTCACCACACACTTTATTTCTGGGTCGACCTGTGACGCCCGGTGAAAAGGGTCCTTCTTTACACTTTTCTGATATAAACCTTCCAAATATACCAGAGAAAGATAAAAGCATGTGAATAAGCTCCCATTAGCACTTATTCTTAGGTAATTTACTGCTAAATATACCAGAGAAAAAATGTAAAGGAGTGCTAGGTTAACTAGCTCGCTCACCTATTGGTGTCGGTATAGAATTGGGCGTATAATCCAGAGGTCCCGCACTATTTAGATTCATCCACGACAAAGACCCCAATAGAGGAGAGCCGTTCAACCTCACTCGGTACCACCAACTCTGCATCCGCTCAGAACCCAACTCCTTTTTAGCAGACTGTGTGGTAACCCGCTTGTTTGTGCTCTCGTGATTTTTGCCTTATTTTTTGTGGATTATGGCTTCTACATCGGTTTCCCAGAAGACACCGTCTAAGTTAAGTACCAAGCAATGTTTTGCTGTGTTTTGAGCAATCTAGACCGTTTAATATTTAAATTATAGGAGTTTATTCTCTTCGATCATCTCGGTCTTGCTCGATTCCGTTTACGGTTGGTACTCCTGTTTTGAGAGCTTTTAGTTTCACTCGCGGTGTTACTAAGTGTATTATTTTTATTATTAGTTTAAATTTTTATATGTTTTATTGTGAATATTCATTATTTAGCGTTTAGAACCCTTGTGGTTCATATTTAGGGCCGATATCATATTACGTATCGTAGATGGCTTGATGACCTTCGTTACTGGGCGGCAGAATTTTATTATTTAAGCCATCAGGATGTTGTCCTTCGGGATTTATTCATTATTTTGCATGCCTTGCCCAAATTTGTTATGTGTATATTTATATATTTTTCAACGCTATTACTTTTATAATGAATATTTGTGCTTATTACTCCGTATGATCTGTTTTGGTAGTGTTTGGGGATCGTCAGTTGGTAGCCCTGCTACTCCGTATCACGTGATCCTCCCCCAAGCTCCCCCTCTCGCTAGGTTGGTGGCTAGGCTTCTCTCCCCCCTCCCCTAGGGGACCGTTGCCTTCCCTCCTTTTAGAGGGGGTAGTTCAGTGTTTTTGGACTTGGTCCTCCGGGTGTCCCGGCGGTTTCGTCTCTGTCTAGACGGGTTGGCCACCGGTCAACAGAGTAGGATCCCGGTGCACCCTATTTTATATTCACCTATCACACATTTATTATGATATACGAAACCCTCCGGGTTCTGTTAGTGGTTCTTATCTACGGTTCCGCCCCACTCTTAATTTATAACAGTTCCTATGATTATATATGACAGATCACTATCCCGGAGTTCCTATATGTATTGGTTGATGGATGTACTTTTATTTCCCGGTCCGGGGCTTAGCCTCGCTCCGGGAAATCAGACACCATGTGTCTTAATTCTTTGTTACATCCTTCTTTATGATCCCGGCTCGACCGGAATGGATAGCTATACTCTAGTCTTAAGTTAGACTTATGTTTAGGCCCGGGTCCTCCGGACCCGCCCCTACTTAAGAGTATTACAGTTAAGCTCTAGTCTTAAGTTAGACTTATGTTTAGTCCCGGGTCCTCCGGACCCGCCCCTACTTAAGAGAATTACAGTTTCTCATATACTATTCTTTTTATAGATGGTGCATTGTCAGACGACGGCCTGTGCGGCTGTTCTACACCAGCCTTGTGGCCATACTGTGTGTAGGTCTCACGCCCTCTGCGGAGTTCAGCTGGAAGACATTGTAGTCTGGCACCCTGATAATTGTATGGTCTGTTTTGACCTCATCACCACCCTCGGATCTGATTCGGTGAGTCCCGTTGGCTATGTTGTCTTTCTAATCATTTTACCTTTATTTGGTATACATACACTATTTAGTAAGATTTCTATGGTCTTGAAGGACCGCCGGGAATCTTCCTTTCTGTAATTCCCACTATTATTTCAGGCATCCCCGGAGCAGAAGACTGCGGCTCGGGCCACACTGAAAGTGTGGGTTGGGGGATTTGCCCGAAACGTGAAATCGAAACAGCCTTACGTCCTATCTGAAGACTACTGTGCGATGATCTACCCTAATGCCAAGTCTTCAGCCGCTGTGGCTAGGCATGTTGCGGCACCCATCATTGCCGACATTGAAGCCACTATTGCGGGATTCATAGACCAGGAACAAGATCCGTTGGATGCCCCCGGAGATCTGGAAGACAATGTTGCCTCCTTGAATTTGGATGTGGAACCTATGCTGTTGGATGATCCGGATGCAGGTAGGGTGGTAAGTGAGGCAGGTGTTACCGGCGCTGAGATTCCTATCCTCAGCCCCGCTCTTTCTTCTTCATCTGATCTCTCTTCTTTCCATGGTTTTTCTGGGGACCGTGATTCGTCTCACCGATCACACCCGGTTCCCCCCAAAGATAAGTCTGTATCTAGAACTTTGCCAAAAGCTCGTAAGCCCCACAAGGCTTCCCATAGTTCCAAGTCAAATACAAACCCGTCATCTAAGGCTTCCGGCTCCTCCTCTAAGTCTCACGACCCGGGAGTACAATCCGCCACTTCTGCTCCTAACCCGGGCCTTTCCGAATCAGCCATGCTTCGCATTGTGTCGGAGATGCAGTCTAAGATTGTGTCGGAAATGCAGGCCAAGATGGACACGATGTTCTCTAACATTGGTCAGAGACTTGGGGCATTAGAGCAGGGTGCTCCGGAGCGAGTTCAAAGCTCTCTCATCCCGGATGCCTCTAAGCTTCCGCCGTTTACCAAGAATAACCCTTGGCGCATGGCTCTTCATTCCCCATTCTCAGACGGGATGTTAACATTGGAAGGTCTTGGTACTCGTCCACTAGAGGACTTTGAATTCTTTCCTCCTGGTCTCGCATTTCCATTTCATGGTTATGCCAGGCTTACCGAGGAAGCTCTGGTTTGGCTGGATAAGGTCCCCAAAGAGACTGTCATTTTCCCAAAGGAACAAGCCCAATCTGTTTGGGCTAGGTTTCTGAATGATATTGGTTGCACCAATACCATGTTGACGCCTCATAAAAGTTCTTTCACAATGTTCTTAATGGACAAGAATACCGTGACTCCATGCGTCAATAAGGTTGCAGAACTGGCTTTTCAATATGCTCTGGAGGAGAAGCCCTTGCCTCCCATCCGAGAGGTAGATCCGATCTCCCTCCTTCTTCCTTCAGGTAATGAGTGTTGGGACAATGTCCATACCACCTTTACTTCTGGCAAGCTAACAGCGGACTGTGCGTCAGTAATGTTTAGTGAACGGCTTCCCCGTCTCCCGGAATCCCTTATTAAACAGGAGTATGATTCCCGCCTACGTGTTGGTGGAACTTTGAACTTGGCCACGTCTACGGAGTCGATAGCCTTAACTTATGATACTGAAAGTATCTTTAAGTCTCTTAATAAGGCTACTTTGCAGTCGTTATATTTTGACCTGTATGACTTTGCTCTTGCTAAACGTAGGTGCCGCAAACACGTCCTGGCTGAGGCGACTATTAGGCACGAGCCGAATAAACTTATCCGGTCCTCTTGTTGGGGTCCAAATCTTTTCCCTGAGGATCTTGTGAAGGAAGTCTTGGCAGAGGCTACTAGAGTTAATCAGAGCCTTAAAGCCCGTTGGGGTTTGACTCCTAAGCGGAAATATGATCCCGCAAGTTACCAAGCCCGGGGTAGGAAGAGGCTCCGCCCGTATACCTCCACTCAGTTCCGGCAACAGCAGAGTAGCTCGTCCGTTTTCCGGCAGCCTCTTCCTCCATCTCCTGCTGTCCCTGCACAGCCTTCCACCTCTCAGGCTCCTTCCTCGGACGACTATGTCACTGTTTTGCTCCCTAAGAGCCAGCTTCCCGGTGCCTCCACCACCTCTCCAGCCTTTAACCAATCTTATGAGGCTCAAGGCTCTTCCCAGGGTTATACCAGAGGTAGAGGCTACCACCGTGGTTCTCACCAGAACAGAGGTAGAGGTAGATTCTTTCGCAATGGAAAGAACTTCCGAGGCGGACGTGGAGGCAACTCCTCAAGCCAATACTGAGGTGCAGCGGGTAGGGGGGAGGCTTTATGCCTTCCGCAACAAATGGAGGTTCAGTCCCTGGGCTTTCAGTATCATCTCCAAGGGACTGGGGTGGAGTTGGATTCAAGGACCTCCTCCACCGAACAGATTTCTTCAGCATTCCACTCCGGACCTAGTCGAATTTGTCCAGGACCTGTTACAAAAGAACGCCATACAAGAAACGAAACACCTGAAGTTTTAGGGTCGGCTGTTCAGTGTCCCGAAGAAGGATTCGGACAAGAGAAGAGTGATTCTAGACCTATCCCTTCTCAACTTGTCCATTCAATGCGACAAGTTTCGAATGCTTACCGTCTCGCAGGTGCGGACCTTACTTCCCCGTGGGGCCGTCACCACCTCTATCGATCTTACAGACGCCTATTATCACGTCCCGATAGCGAGACACTTCCGTCCGTATCTAGGCTTCCGCCTAGGAAACAAAAATTACTCCTTCAAGGTGATGCCTTTCGGGCTCAACATCGCCCCAAGGATCTTCACAAAGTTAGCAGAAGTTGCTGTTCAGGAACTCAGAAATCAAGGGATTCAAGTAGTAGCCTATCTGGACGACTGGCTCATTTGGTCAGACACCTCCCAAAATTGCCTAAAAGCCACTCACAGAGTCATCCAATACCTTCAATCTCTAGGCTTCCAGATCAACTTCAAGAAGTCCCGTCTTCTTCCGAAATCAAAGTTCCAATGGCTCGGCCTGCAATGGGATCTTATATCTCACACTCTGTGTCTTCCCAAACCCAAGAGGTTAGAGATTGCAATGAACACCAAACGCTTTCTCAAAGACAAAGTAAGTTCCAGACGACTCCAAGAGAGGATCTTAGGGTCCCTTCAATTTGCTTCAGTGACGGATCTACTTCTGAAAGCAAAATTGAAAGATATCAATCTTGTCTGGCGTTCGAGGGCGAACTGGAAGCTCCGGGGCAGGAAAGTCCGCCTTCCTCCCATTCTCCGGGAAAGACTTCTACCTTGGACAAGGGCCAACAATCTGTCAAAGTCAGTTCCCCTTCGATTTCCGCCTCCGAAGTTAATCATTCACACGGACGCATCCCTATCAGGTTGGGGAGGCTATTCTCAGCTCAGGAAAGTTCAAGGTCTTTGGTCTCCCTTATTCCGCCAATTCCACATCAATGTGCTGGAGGCCATGGCAGTTCCTCTAACCCTGAAACGTCTCGCTCCATCCAAGAGACAACACCTTCGTCTGGTTCTCGACAGCGAAGTGGTGGTCCGCTGCCTCAACAGAGGCGGATCAAAATCAGGGCCTCTGAACCATGTTCTAGTAGCCATATTCTCCCTAGCAGCCTCGAACCATTAGCATCTTTCAGCTGTCCACCTGGCGGGAGTCCGGAACGTAGTTGCAGACGCCTTGTCCCGGACCTCCCCTCTAGAATCGGAATGGTCACTCGATCTAAAGTCATTCCGGTGGATTCTCTCTCGGGTTCCGGGTCTCCAAGTGGACCTCTTCGCCACGGAGTCCAACCACAAATTGAGAGTATATGTAGCTCCCAATCTAGACCCTCAGGCCTACGCCACAGACGCCATGTCACAGAATTGGGACATCTGGGAAAGGATTTATCTCTTTCCCCCGGTGAATCTTTTACTGAAAGTCCTAGACAAACTGAGATCCTTCAAGGGACGAGTAGCCTTGGTCGCACCCAACTGGCCCAAGAGCAATTGGTACCCTCTCCTGCGAGAGTTGAGACTACATCCTCACCCGATACCCAATCCGGTTCTGTCTCAGATAGTACAAACACGCGTTGTGAACGCTTTCTCAAACATTCAGAGCGCCCTAACTTTATGGACTTCATGAAGTTTGCGGCTATGCATGGTGCCAATATCGATCCTCAAAACACCCTGTTCCTAGAATCAGATAAACGGGATTCCACCATCCGCCAATATGATTCTGCGGTTAAAAAGTTGGCTAAATTTTTGATAGACTCAGACGTACACTGTATGAACTTGAACCTTACAGTCACTTTCTTTAGAACTTTATTAGAATCAGGTCTGGCAGCCAATACTATCACCACTATTAAATCTGCCTTGAAAAAGATCTTCCTAGTGGGTTTTAACATAGACTTAACCGACTCTTTGTTAGCTTCAATTCCGAAAGCCTGTGCCAGACTGAAACCGGTTACTCGTCCTACCCCGGTTACCTGGTTCCTTAATGATGTACTCAAATTGGCTTCTGATATCATTAACAGTTCTTGTGATTACATTCCCCTTCTCAGGAAAACACTTTTCCTGGTGAGTTTGGCTTCCGGGGCAAGAATTTCTGAACTGGCAGCTTTGTCAAGAGACCCGGGTCATATTGAGTTCCTTCCTTCGGGAGAGGTCCTTCTTTCACCTAACAAATTCTTTTTAGCTAAGAACGAAGACCCTCAGAACAGATGGTCCTCCTGGAAAATTGTTCCCCTCACGCAAGATCCGTCTCTGTGCCCTGTTACTACTCTTAGGTCTTATTTATCCCGGACCTCCTCTAACCCCTCGGGGCCTCTATTCGTTAGAGAACAAGGCGGTACCATTACCATTAAAGGGATCAGGCAACAAATTTTGTATTTTATTAAACAAGCTAGTCCTGACTCTTTTCCTCTTGCACATGATATCAGAGCGGTTGCTACTTCGGTGAACTTTTTTCACCACATGAATTTTACGGATCTTTCCAGGTATACAGGGTGGAAGTCACCGTCAGTGTTCAAGAAACACTATCTTAAACACTTGGAAGCCCTTAAATTTCCTACAGTAGCTGCAGGGAGCGTAGTTACCCCCAGGTAACTCACATGTTAATTCCTTGTCATCTTATCTCTCCCCCTTACCTGCCTCATTTATACCCTATTTGTATTCGTTGGTTTCGCACCTGATTACTATTATTATATTTGTAAATTTTTGACTCCTGAGTATCTGTATATATCATCACTCACGGCATTATTATACCTTACCTTTTTGTCAATTGTTCTACCAAGTGGATTTATGTTCTTTTTAAGATACCCTTATAGCTGTTTTTGGCACTCATCTCTGATTAAAGCAACTTGTATTTCCCTTATGTTTATGTTTTTTCCTTTATTTTGCAAGTTTGGTGACATTTCTCTTGTATATATTCACTGGCCGGCACAGGTTCAAGCCCAGAAAAGGGATTTTGACGTAGGAAAAATCTATTTCTGGGCGAGGGACCTGTGCCGCCCAGTGAACCCTCCCAGCTCCTCTCCCTTGGAGTCCCCAAACTTTGGGTGCTAAGGAGTTGGGTTCTGAGCGGATGCAGAGTTGGTGGTGCCGAGTGAGGTTGAACGGCTCTCCTCTATTGGGGTCTTTGTCGTGGATGAATCTAAATAGTGCGGGACCTCTGGATTATACGCCCAATTCTATATCGACACCAATAGGTGAG
This sequence comes from Palaemon carinicauda, assembly GCF_036898095.1. Lineage (NCBI taxonomy): Eukaryota > Metazoa > Arthropoda > Malacostraca > Decapoda > Palaemonidae > Palaemon > Palaemon carinicauda. The sequence continues at coordinate 38,611,760 of NC_090746.1, read as the reverse complement.
CGAGCTAGTTAACCTAGCACTCCTTTACATTTTTTCTCTGGTATATTTAGCAGTAAATTACCTAAGAATAAGTGCTAATAGGAGCTTATTCACTGGGCGGCACAGGTCCCTCGCCCAGAAATAGATTTTTCCTACGTCAAAATCCCTTTATAAAGAAATAATAAATAAAAAATGTGTTTTATTGCCACTTTACCTTAGAGACAGGCCAACGCAGGTGTAGGATTTGCTATGCCAGGAGGAGACGGACGATCGGCGAGAAGGTAGACATGGTGTTAACATGTTCTTTAAATAAATACTCTCTCTCTCTCTCTCTCTCTCTCTCTCTCTCTCTCTCTCTCTCTCTCTCTCTTGTTCTTCTTCACTGTTAGTGTTAGACGTCTATTAATTTTTTCTGAGAGAGAGAGAGAGAGAGAGAGAGAGAGAGAGAGAGAGAGAGAGAGAGAGAGAGAGAGAGAGAGAGAGAGAGAGAGATTAAACAAAAATGAGAGATTAAACAAAAATGTGTTGTGTATATATGATTTTTAACAGCGTTAACGAGTTGAGAGACAGTTAAATGTAACTAAAAAACAATATCAGCGAATCTGAATTCCTTCATTAACTAAAACAAATATTGATACTGTACAAACACACTCGTGTGCGTATGCGCAAACACACACACACGCACGAGGAGACACGATCGGCGAGGAGGTAGAGATGGTGACTGCGATAACATACCGTATCTTACACTACGGAAATTTTAATCTAACTTAGCTTATTTTTTATTTTTTTTATTTTTACATTTCATATTTTTTACATTTTTTTTTCTTTTGATTTTTTATTTTCATCACTTTTAGTGACGAGTTACGGTATGTTATCGCAGTCACCATCTCTACCTCCTCCCCGACCGTCTCACTTACTGCGTAGCAATTCTTGCACCTGTGTGTGTGTGTTTGTGCATACGCACACGAGTGTGTTTGTATCAATATTAGTTTTAGTTAATAAAGGAATTCAGATTAGCTGTTATTACTTTCTTAGTTACATTTAATTGTTTTTCAACTCGTTGACGCTGTTAAAAATCATATGTACTCTAAACACATTTTTGTTTAATCTCTCTCTCTCTCTCTCTCCAAAAAAAAAATAATAGACGTATCTAACACTATAACAGAGAAGAAGAGAGAGAGAGAGAGAGAGAGAGAGAGAGAGAGAGAGAGAGAGAGAGAGAGAGAGAGAGAGAGAGAGAGAGAGAGATTTTATATAAAGAACATGTTAATGCTATGTTTAGAGAGAAACAGAAAAAGAGAGAAGTCTTATTTAAAAGAGCTTGTTAACGCTATCTTGGATTTCTTTGCTTCACTTTTTTCTTTCTTTCTGTTCATCACGCTGGCCCTTCTCACAAATGATCGTTGCCAACAATCTCTTTGTCCTTTATCCGTATCAACAAAAGGCGTTCTATCTCTTCCAGGGTATTGCTACGATGTCTTGTAATAATGGTGATCCCCTTCGATGGTTATTTGCTTTAATAGCTGCCTTCAGCTTGATGATCCTCGAGATCATAGGCCTATTCCGGCCATATTGTTTAGCCATACAGTATCACTCATATGCACACTGCTCTCATGTTTTTCTATAATTTCTTGCTTCAATTCTAATGAAAGAATTGCCTTCTTCCTGGACTGAAACTTAGCTTCTTAGGCACCATGATTATAGGTAAAATAAAAAAGGAAATGTGAGAAAAGGAAGAAAATAAGCACTGTTAATAACAGACCAAACAGAGGACAACCACACGATACACACAAGAACTGAGAACTGAGCACTCGACGCTCAATGGCGTAATGTTTACTTCGTATGTTGGAGCAACACTTCGGATGTTGAGGCAGAAATTTGGTAGAATTTTACTTCGTATGTTGGAAAATTCGTATGTTGGGACATTCGTATGTAGAGGTACCACTGTAATTCCACACCTGGGATCTTGAACAGAGATAGTGTCACCATGGTAACACTCATAAAAAGGAGGTCACACCAAAAGTGATGACCCCTTCTCCCTTTAATTGACAGTCCCAGTCAATTAGCTGTTCATTGCAGACTTAGATGGCAGGTTTAAAAATTCTACCCGCTGCCACCACATACTGCTCCAGTCCATGGACCTGCTTAGCATAGTGTTTGTAGAACACTCTGGATGATTCCCATCCACAATATGAGCGAGGACGTTTGAGGTCCCAATTAATAAACTGTCTATGACAGTAATTAGTGGGAAGGTTTTAATACGCTGCCACTACATAGTGCTTTAATTCATGGACCTGTTTCGCATAGTGTTTGTAAAACACTCTGGATGATTTCCATCGGGTGAATAAACGAACACGCTCAAAGTCCATATACTGAAAGAAGTTCAGTGATCAAGCAATTTTTCTCGGATCATGACCTGCGGTAGTACTGTCAGGATCTGCTCTACGAATAAAGTAGGTGAGCTTCGCCCTCAGTTGTTTTAGGGATAAGTTTGATCCAGAGGTTTCTCCTTTAAAGAGCTGTCCTCCCCTAAAGTCTGAAGTTCTAGGAAGATAGACCTTTAGACACTCTACAGGACTTAGAGAGACATCTTCCTTCAGAGGGCAGATTCTCCAGGGACCCCACCTCTTAGTGGGTAGCTCGTTCTTAGCGAGAAAGGTTGGATCAGGAAAGAGGTTTAGTTCTCCCACTTCTGTGAACTGAATGTGGCCCTCGTCTCTAGATAGGGCCACTATTTCACTAACTCTAGCCCATGAGGCTATAATGAACAGAAAAATAACTTTTTGAGTTAGATCCTTAAGGGAACAATCTTCATTGTTCATAGATGAGGCATAATGTAGGACCTTATCCGAAGACCATGAAATGGGCTTTGGTGGTGGTGCAGGCCTAAGCCTTGCACATGCCTTCGGAATCTTATTAAAGATTTCATTCGATAGATCTACTTGAAAGGCATATAGAAGAGGTCTAGTCAAGGCTGATTTGTATGTAGTTATCGTGTTGGGCGCCAGGCCTTGATGATGAAGGTGGACAAAGAAGGACAGACAGAAGTTCATCGAAATTTCTTTCGGTACTTTTGCTTTAACAAAAGCAACCCACTTTTTCCAAGAAGACTCATATTGACTTCTCGTTGACTTAGTTTTATATTCTTCTAAGAATTCTATATTGCCTTCTGAGATCCCAAATCTTTTCCTAACCGCTAGGGCAAGGAAATCATGAAATAAAGGGTTCGGGTTCTCCGTGATAAATCAAATGCAATCAGCTTCTGAACCCTCTGATATAGTCCTGGGTTCAGAACTAGGGCCAGCCTCAGCTTCAGTTCCTTCACTAAAGAGGACAGATTGCTCTTGGGCTACTTGGGAGCCAATAGAGCTACTCCCCCTTGGAAGGATCTCAGCATGTTGAGGACCTTCAGCAGGCGATTGGATGGGATGAATTAGGATATCAGAGTCCATCCCTTCTATACCAGAGACATGATGTCTGTTAATTCCACTAGAGGGTCCTCGTATGGGGCTACATCTCGAGGTAGATTCTTGAAGACGCTCGTGATGAAGAGGTCGATTTACAGTTCTGGGACTTGATACCATCTGGGAGGGAATAGGTCTGAGCCGAAATAGAGCATCTACTGTCACATTGTGGATCAGTTGTATATGAACTGCTGACAGGTGCCATCCCTTTAGGTAAGGGATGGTTAACGTCACCTATACCGTATGAGACATTTTCTAGCATTGTCGATTGCGACGTCTCATTATCGCTTCGGTGTCCCAGATCAGTCGAAGGAAGTCTGATCTGCATGGAGAGAGCTTCCCCACTCATGACAGACCAACATGGTCTTGGGACTTTCGGACTTTAACCTTTGTTAGAAAAGCAATTAAAGAAGGACCTATATTGGTCTTTTTAGATCTCTTCAAGCGTTTGATGCGTATCTTCTTCAGACTCTTGACGCATCTTTCAGCTATGCTCTTAGCACTGGGTCTGTCGCTATTGCAAACTGGAGAGAGCTCAAGACTCCTCCTTGTTAACATCTTGGGAATCTGACTGATTACCCGAGTCTCTTGAACGACCTTACAATCTCCTCTTATATTCCTATGGAAAAGGAGTTGGTGTGACTACAGACTTCAATGATTTTACAGCCATTAAAACCAATGAGCTGGAGGGAATTGAAACTTCTTGAGGCTTGTCTTGCATCTGCGATGTTCCAGGAACCGGTTTATCTCCTTGGATGTTCATAGACCAACCACTTCAGGTGCTGCCCACCCCAACTACTCGTCCAGGTACATTGTTGCCTGAACCATTTCTAGACTTGGTTATTGCATGACTAAGTCTGCCAATCCTATGAAGACATTTAGGACTGTGTTTAGTCCGACACATATCTTTCCTAGGATATACGTTACCTTCTGTAACCTGAATCCTAGATAGGAGGGGATGGGGTGATTGGCTGGAAGTTGCCAAGGGACATTTTTCAGGTCTGAAAAGACCACCAACACCCCTTTTTGACACAGGGCCCAAATGTTCAGAAGGATTAACATTCTGAACTCGCTCTTTTATTTGAACTTGTTGAGTGGCTACAAGTCCAGAATGACTCTGAGATTTCTTGAGTCCTTCTCGTGAACACCAAACAGCCTTCCCTGGAATACGATGGACTATTATTTCCTTACCACCTATCTGCTCTAGAGCTCTCAGGTATACTCCTCCAGGAGGAGTTAAGGAAATAATGGTGGAGACATTTCTACTTCCCATCGTAGTCCCATCTTGATTAGGCCTTGGACCCAAGGATCGAAGGTCCAACGATCCTAAAGGAACCTCCCTCCTACCAGAAGCATCTCTATGCTTCGAATGATCAGTAGGATTAAATTTTTGACCACCTGCCTGTGGCATCACGGTCATTGCAGCCATGGGATGTTGTTGAACAGCCCGAAGTATATTTACAGACTTTCCCGTCTTCCTTTTAGGTTGGGGACCCACAACCATGGAAGACTTTCTCTTTGAAAGAATGCCCCACTTTTGGAGAAGACCTACGTTCTCCGTGGTGGCATTCTTAATTACTTCCCTATCTACCTCATCTGGGAAGAGGTCTTTACCCCAGATGTTGGAAGATATGAGCTTCCTTGTCTCATATATCAGTGTTGCGGCCACAAACACAAACTCCCTACATGCTTTCCTAGCCTTCATAAAGGCGTAAAGGTCTTTCACTAAGGTAGCCATATGCATTTTGGCTAAGACCATGAGCATGTCTGGGGTACTTTGATGGGATGAACAAAACTCTAAGTAGTTTTGTAGAGACAGGGAGGCTGCAAGTCTCTCCTTTGTTTCTTGTTCATTATACAAGAGAAACTCTGATAGTTTAGGGAGAACTTCGTTAAACTGTCTATTGGCGACATCCGCATGTAATCTTCCTACTGAAAAAGTTAAATGGACTTCCTTCCAGCCCTTCTCCTGTCTGGGAAAGGCTGACGAGAGAGGCTTGCACTCCTCGAGTGCAGGGCATAGCCTACCTGCCTCCACTGCCTTGGCAACCGATTTAAATGCTTTCTCCATAAAGGAGAATGAAATTGAAGCAGGAGCAAGAAAGGAAGGGTGCCTGTTACCTAGTGTAGATACCTTCGACACCGAGTAACCCGCCTTTTTCAGGCTACTTGACATGATAGCCTGTGCCTTATCATGGTCGAGAATCATGACTTCCTTCGATTTCGTTCTTTTCCTTGACTTTGATTCATCCTTCAGTCGAACAAAACAATTAGGAAAAGCGTCAAAGCTTGGCCAAAATTGGATTTTGTCCAAAAGAACAGCACCCATCTCCTCCGAGATGTAGAGTTTGCCATTTAAAATCGGCATCAGCTCCGCAAACCTCCAGGGATTGGTTTTGGAGCATGTCGGGAGGTCTTGATCCATGGGTCGTTTGTATGACCCTTGGGAAGCAACAAGTGGAGCTTTACTAGTCTCTATCTTGCATTTTACTTCCTGCTTTTCATGCTGTTTGCGAAAGCTCTAATAGATTAATCACTTGGGCCCATAATTGGTCCGTTCCCTCTAATAGAGGGGTAGAAGATAAGGATGTCGACGTCAATGGCTCTAGAGCTGGCATAAGCGGAAACAATTCCCACACAACATTTTTCCTTTCTTCCCCTGGGCACTTCCTGCCCTCCTTCCCAAAGGCTATCTGGCCCTCGGGAGATGTAATTGGTGCCTGGGGCACCGCTATTTACTTACTTGCCTTCGGAAATAGAAGCTTACGCATCCTATCATTAGGTAGTTAAGGTCCCGAGCTGTATCCCTAGTCTCTGTAGACTTGGAATTCTCGAAACCTTCAGACATTAGGGTCCGACATACATTACAAACTTGCGGGTTCCAATAATGTAGTGATTCAGAAATAATATTGCAGGGGGCATGAAACCTGCAAGTATTATGACCATAAAAACCCTTACTCTTGATCTTGCAGAAGACTGCAGCACAAGTCATCTGGTGTTCCTCCTGTAAAGAAAGGAGAACAAAATGAGTATATAATTGATAATGTCACTGATAATCAATATGAAAAGTAATTTTTTAACAAAGTAGCTTAGGACAGTAAGCTATAAAGGGATAGTAGGAGACACATACTTGTGTATCCCATGTAAGCAACTGCTGTTACCTCCCCTCAGTGTTAGCTATAGGGAGATTCCTCTACCGAGGTAACTCCGACTAAAAGGGCTCTAACCCCTAGGGGTAGAAAAGTGTATAAGTCACTGTCCCTTTTTATTTCTAACACTGTGGGGGTAAGGATGACTGATTCCACAATAAGAATATTGAAGAAATAATATTCTTTCAATATAGTAGCGGTACCAGCAGAAGCTCGCCAAGGATACCCAAGATATGTTAGAAATAACTACTGTATAATCATACTATAGTTTTCTATTTGCAGCATATGCTATGTTGCAAATTACTGGCTACTGTATAATTATATATAAGTAGTTCAGCCATCGTGCTGCCTTTGTGGCAAGCAATTTATGGCACAGTCCAGCTGGCATGATGCCAACTGAACTAAGAAAAATAAAAGACATATATTTGTGTATCCCACCCAACCTATTTGCTGTGACCTCCCTTACAAAATTAAATCATAGAGTTTCCTGATCAAGGGGACTCAAGAAAAGGGTTCTACCCTTTAAGGGTTAGGAGTGTAACACTCCAGCCCTTTAAATATTTAATATTGTAAGGTAATCTAAAAAACTTATTTCTTATTAGAATATTGAAGAAGTTATATCCTTTCAATATAGGATTGGGCTCGGCAAATACCTGGGTAGGGATACCCAAGATATATTGGAAATAACTACTAGTATAATATATACAGTAGTTTTCTAACTGCAGTATATCCTATACTGCAAATATACTGACTACCTGTATAAACATATACTGTAGATCAGCCGGCATAGCTAGTTCTTGCAGGCACATCCAGCATGATAGCTAAAAGAGAGAGATAGCATGGAGTGAAGGCTACCTATTACTGTGTATTTATTCAGAAATTAAGGCTGTAAAGTCAAATTTTACTGCCTTTCTCCAGAAATAAGGTTCAAATGGAAGGGGAGAATGTAACATTCAGGCTTCCATCCAGCCACAGTACTATTGCCGGCACGGTCCCGTTGACACACTGCCGGCAGGCTAGCCTCCGGCAGTACTAGTACAGTAGACATGCTACCGGCTGAGTCAGCACCTATCTGTGCCAGTCTGGCCGGCGGTACTCCGGCGATAGAACTTGTGGCTAGCAGTTCAAGGGAGAACTGAAGAACCTTACAGACAAAAGGGACTTCCCATTCCCAGCCACCATAGCTGCCGGCAGCCACCAGCCGCCGACAGCCGTCATGGCTGCCGGAAATTGGCATGGCTACCAGCAGTACGCATCACCGCCAGCAGTCGTCATAGCCGCCGACAGATGAAAGACACATAGTCGCCGGCAGTTGTAATGGCTGCATGCAGCTGTCATAGCCGCCGGCAGCTGGACAACGGCAGTGGGGAGGGAGTCTGACCGGCACCGGCTACCCACCAGCATCGGTAAGGTTGCAGGATACCGGTATCATAAAAGGACAGAGGGGGAGGAAAAAGGGTCCTATATGAAGTGTGGTAGGGGCTGGCATTTTGCCAGACCTAAACACCTAAAAGAAACACTTTTTTCAGTATCGGCACCATCCCAGGCAGAAGGAGAATCATCTATTCTCCAGCCTAGGGTGTGCCAATACAATTAAGGGGATGGCAGCAGTACCACCTCCTCTCAACAAGGGAGAAACAGAGTTCCAGTGCCACGCCATCCTAGGCCTAAGATACTACACTTCAGCCTAAGGTCAGCGAGCATAGGACTAGTCTACTAGGCCACAGGGAGAAGATGGTGGCATCATACAACCACTTCAGGTGTAGCCTAGGGAGGGCTAGCCTCCTATACCGGCAGCCTAGCCGGCAGGGGAATGACTATTCACCCAGCCGGCCAACTGCCGACACAAGACTAAATACTCTGAGTTCCTGACCGAATCCCAAAACTAGCCATCTTCAGCTAAGGGATGAGACAGAAAAACCCTAGGTTAGTCATGCCTGAATTACAAAATTCAAGGCCGACCCATTAGGGTTGTAGCCAAAGGCTACACTCAGAGGGAAGAGGGATTACCCTTAATCTCTAATAGAGACGAGTATCGGTTATATAATAATTCCAGGAGATATCTATCTCCAATGAATTGGTAACCAATACACGAGGGTAACCGGGGCAAGGCGTGATCTCGGTTACCTAAATCACCGAAACTCTGACATATACAATCGACGCAGGAAAAGGAAAATTTTATGCATATAAATATCTTTACAAATATAAAAATGCCTAAATAGCTTCATAAATAAATTATTAATGCTATTTTAAAAACCGGGAATGTCGTTCTACTAACTAAATAACACACCCAACGAACGAGTGCCCATGGCGCCTCAGGTAACAGGCCTAGCTCCTAATCACAATAAATTACTCTTAATTTCACTGTGAGACAGGAACTAAAAACACAAATTGTAAAGATTCAATGCTCAACTTCTCAGAAGCGAAAGAAGCTGGAGAATGCATAATAAATATCCTTGAAAATCGATCGAAAATGTCAGATCAACAGGGAACAACACTGAGCGAAATCGCTACAAAATAAGGAATATTCGCCAAATTGGATATGGCGCTGTTGTGATACTCAATAGTATGAGAACTAGGGTAACCTTGATACGGCTCCCCTTCTATTCTCCCACATCCCCCTCGAAGTGTTAACGCTATTAGGGGTGCAGATTGCTATGTGACGAGTCAAGAATACGTCCTCTGATATTATGCGATATCCTTGAGAGAAATTTAAGGATATTTGCGCCAGGAGTTAGAATTCTAGATACCTAAAGGTAAAATTCTCTGGGAATATCACTGTAGTACATATATCCCTTAGGAACCTACTTATACGAACTTCCATCAGGACGACATGGCTTGAGCCCAAAAAAGGAAATTGTACTCTGTCCAGAGGCCGGAGAACTCCACATGTGAAATAAACCGGGAAAGTCGTTCTGCCTAACTAAATAACTCATGCGTTATGAACGACAGCGCCGAAGACGCCTCCAGTCCAGGCAATAGCTCTGCCTAAAACTTTGTTTAATTCGTTCAATTTTTTACTTTACGGCTAGAGCTATATTTATACAGCATAAGAATTAAATACTCAACTTTCCAGAGGCAGAAGAGGCTGGAGATTGCATAATAAATCCAAAATCACGAGAGAGCACTGGGCAAACCACCGAGCGATATCGCTACAGAAAAAGGAATAAAGATGGTGGCGATTATGGCGCCATCTGAGTACTCAAACAGTAATGGAGGAAGGGAACCTTATTAACGGCTCCTCTTTTATTTTGCCACTTTTCCCCTTCGAAGCGTAAACGCCATGCGGGGTGCAGATTGCTATGTGGTATGTCAAGAATACGTCCCCTGATATTATGCGATATCCTAAAAGGAAATTTTAAGGATATTCGTGCAAGGAGTTAGAATTCTGGAGACCTTAGGTTAAATTCTCTGGAAAAATCACTGTACAGTAGTCAAATATACCCTAGGAAGCTACTTAAAGGAACCTTCCATCAGGACGACATGGCCTGAGCCCACAAAAGGAAATTGTACTCTGTCCAGAGGCCGGAGAACTCCACATGTGAAATAAAAGAAATTTAATGGCCTACTCTAGCTTTGTCAGGTCTAAAGTCATCTACACTCTCAGGCTCTGTTTCGACTCTGTCCCAGGGACTCCAGTGAGATGCTGGACAGGAATATTACGTTAAGTAATTAAGAAAAACCAAAAAAATGGGAGCAGTGATGTAAAGTAAAGTTACGTTTAAAGATATGGATCTTTACCTTTGAATCAGATAGATTCAATAATAAGTTCCTCGCTAACTCACTTATGACTTACTTACTCCTTTCAAAATATCGTGTATATTGTCCCGATATTAAATAATCAAAATAGACAATCAAATAAATGAGGGAGTAAAAATACGACAAGGTTTAATTAACCTAATCTTGATTTATTATAAAAATTTACATTAAAGTAAATGGACATCTGAACAAACAAAATGTAACAACAGAAATGCAAATTGATCAAAAATATAGTTGGTTAGACACATGGTTTTCAGCAAAGGTTAATAATTGAACTTGGGACGGACACGTGGCCCGGTGACCCCGAGACTGCTAGTCTCAAAAGTAAAAATGATATACAACAAAAATATACACACAATCCCACCGCACACAACCCAAAATATGTAATAGCCAGTTAACCTAATCAAGTTAAAAGTTAATCTAAACTAAAAAATGGAAGGAAAGCTAAGTGGCCACGTAATGGTACCTGCACTCCTTGGAATATCGTCTTTGTCCTCAAATGGCTCTTGACCGTGGATGCACACTTTGCACTCTTGACTGGCTCACCCCAAGAATCCTCACTTTTGGCAAATATGGCTTACCAGGCTCGTGTTCTTCCGTCTCTCCAACCGGCAGGACTCCTGTTTGAGTCGAGTTTTGGGAAGGGGGGGGGGGGTTGAGCCAGAGGTGCACGAATCCACTGACAAGCAGGTTGGTGAGTATCGAGCAGGAGAAGTCATGTGCACAACCTTACTCTCCGCCGTTAGTGAGGTTAGGGTTGGCGGTGCGCGCTTGACACACGAGGATGGTAGAACGCTCCCTGCACCCTGCGGGTGTGCTGGCGAGGAGGCAAGATGATGTGACAAGTCCTGTGATCGTTATCGGGCTTCGAAGGGCCACTGTCAGATGGACTCGATCCTAGTATGGATGAGTCCATAAGACATTGATGGAACCCCTGTGGGGGGGGGGGGAGCACTCGGGGGAGACTCGCCTCTTCCACAAGCGGGAAGGATGGTCAGCCCCCTTTGCTCCCGGGGGAGCATCACCGCAAGGGCGAGACTGAAGATCGGTGACGATGGGTGTCAGTTTGTCTTTCCTCGGAAGGATTGATTCTCCCTCACCTGGAGGCAAGCCTCTCTGGCAAATTCTTTCCCTTTTCCTCTGCAAAGGGCAAGCCCCTCCAAAGGATCAAGTCCAGGTTTAGCCAGAGGAACAAAGCTAAAGCATGTTCCTGGGACTCGAGAGTCCCTGGACAGAATACCCCGAGGGGTACTCATCCTCGCCTGCCTCTGTCCGTCCTCTGAAGGAGAGCGGATGAAGGAACGGGCCGGAAACGAGGACTCTGTGCCTGAGCATGTTCCGTAAGCCCCAGGGATGGCCATATACATCGCGGCGAGTCATTATCAACGGGTTTCCCAGCGGAGGAGGTCAGCACTGCTTCGCTAAGGGAAGCAACGGAGACCATAAAACCGCAGGGTTGCCCAGGCATTAAAGGGGTGCCGCTCTTACTCGAAGGGGCTCCAGGGGAACCCGAACGGGAAGAGCCAGAATGGGCGAATTGATTCGCAAAAGTAGGAGGTCTGGATTTCTTTCCCTTCACAGCAAACTCCGAGGGGGAAGAATCCTTCTTCGATCTCTTCTTCCTGCGTTTACCAAATCGCGCCAATTGGGATGGCGACTACTTCCTACAATCATTATACGGAGACTTCTCCGTGGACAGGTTCACATATTGAACCTTAACGGGCAAGCACTCCTGAAAAGATAAAGTAAAGCCAAAGAGAAGAAAAAGCATAAATCTAAACCAGCCAGTTCTAAAATATAGGAAGTATATTTCCCCACTATTTTGCGGGAGAGAGAGACAGCACGTCTACACTCTACCGAGCCGAATTGAAAAGTGACGGCTGGTCACCAGTATGCGAGGAACGGGGGAGTGGGTGGTCACCCCCTCCCCCTTACCGTTAACTAGCGAAAGGAGGGAGCTCAGTAGTTGATAAAACTATCGGCTAGTTTTCAGCTTTGCTGAAATTGATACCCTACTAAGGAGGATGTAATGGTTTGTATTCTGTGTCGGAACAAATGTGAGCTTTATGTTTATTACAAAGTTGTACAGTATACAGTAAAAATTAATTTTCTGGGCTCTGACCTGTGCCGCCCAGTGAAATGCTCCTTTTACATCATTTCTAAGGTAATAACTGCTATGAATTTTACCAGAGAAAAAATTGTATAGGAATGCTAGGTTGAACCCAGCTCGCTCACCTATTAAGGTGTCGGTATAAACTGGGGCGTGATTAAATCACAACCAGAGGCCTTGCACCATTTAGATATCTCCTGTCAATATCCCCGAACAGCGAGGTGCCGTTCAACATCCTAGCTCTGAAACGCTACTACGAACGATCCCACCCACGCCAGTGACGTCACTCCTTTTGCATAGCACCTGCTTGCATACGTTATCTTTTTTCTGGTGCGTGTTTTCCTTGGATTACCCAGGATTTATCTCAGGATGTCGGACCCTACCATCACTCCACCTAAGTTAAGTACCAGATCTATGAGTTTTGAGATTTTGGATGTGGCCTTGCCCTTATTTATTATTTTATCACAGTTTCATTTTATCCACGACCCCGCATCGGGTCCTCGTGGCGATCGGCCACCTCCTCTCTCTCTCTCGTCGTTCTTAACGTTTTACAATGAGTCTTCTATACTGATTGTTCCTCATTTTGAACTTTTCTGGGTATCCACGGTTCACACCCCGTGTTATTTTATATTATGGTAATCTGTTATTAAGTAATCCTGGACCTGTCTCGTCTCAACTCCTTCATTCGTTGCGACAAATTCCACATGCTTACTGTCTCGCAGGTGCGGACCTTACTTCCCCGTGGGGCCGTCACCACCTCCATAGATCTTACAAATGCCTACTATCACGTTCCAATAGCAAGGCATTTTCGTCCGTTTCTAGGCTTCAAGCTAGGCAAACAAGCCTATGCATTCAAGGTGATGCCATTCGCCCTCAACATAGCGCCCAGAATCTTCACCAAATTAGCAGAGACGGTAATTCAGGAACTTCGAACTCAGGGAATACAAATAGTGGCTTATCTCGACGATTAGCTGATCTGGTCGGACAACGTCCGAAACTGCCACATAGCAACGAACAAGGTCCTCTCCTTCCTTCGACAATTAGGATTTCAGGTCAACCTCGAGAAATCCCGCCTGGTCCCGGACACCAAGTTTCAATGGCTGGGGCTACAATGGGACCTAAGTTCCCATACGTTGTGCCTCCCAAAAACCAAAAGGAAGGAAATAGCGAAGAATACGAAACAGTTTCTCAGGGACAAGTTGACGTCCAGGAGGAACCAGAAGAGGATCCTGGGTTCCTTACAGTTCGCCTCGGTGACAGACATCGTCCTAAGGTCCAAACTAAAGGACATAAACAGAGTGTGGCACTCCAGAGCAACCAAAAAACGTCGAGACAGGCGAGCTCGTCTTCCCCCAATCCTGAGAAAAAGTCTGCAGCCTTGGACGGAGATAAAAAATCTTTCCAAGTCGGTTCCCTTGCAACATCCGGCCCCGGGACTCGTCGTTCATACAGACGCCTCCTTAACAGGGTGGGGAGGTTACTCCCAACACAAGAAAGTCCAAGGGTTATGGTCACCGATCTTTCAACAAATACACATCAACGTCCTAGAGGCCATGGCAGTCTTCCTCACTTTAAAACGTCTCAGCCCAGCCAGGAATCTCCATATCAGACTGGTCCTCGACAGTGCAGTCATAGTCCACTGCATCAACAGAGGAGGCTCCAGATCAGCCCACATAAACCACGTCATGTTGACGATTTTCTCCATGGCGGCATCGCACAAGTGGCATCTATCAGCAGTCCATCTAGCGGGAGTCCGGAATGTGGTGGCAGACGCACTTTCCCGGACGACTCCACTGAAGTCGGAATGGTCACTAGACAATCGATCCTTCCAGTGGATTTTATCTCAAGTCCCGGGTCTCCAGGTGGACCTGTTTGCGACGGAGTCCAATCGCAAACTAGATTGTTACGTAGCCCCCAACCTGGACCCTCAGGCTTATGCCATGGACGCTATGTCACTAGATTGGAACACTTGGAAGACGATTTATCTGTTTCCTCCAATAAATCTCCTGCTGAAAGTTTTGCACAAAATGATATTTTAATTATAAAATAAATTTTTGAATATACTTACCCGGTGAATATATAATAGCTGCAACTCTGTTGCTCGACAGACAAAAAAAAACAGTAAAAACTCGCCAGCGATCGCTATACAGGTTGCGGGTGTGCCCACCAGCGCCAACTGTCGGCCAGATAACACTCTCGATGTAAACAAAGACTCAATTTCTTCTCATCCCACTGCGTCTCTATTGGGGAGGAAGGGAGGGTCGTTTAATTTATATATTCACCGGGTAAGTATATTCAAAAATTTATTTTATAATTAAAATATCATTTTTAAATATTTAACTTAGCCGGTGAATATATAATAGCTGATTCACACCCAAGGAGGTGGGTAGAGACCAGAGTTAAATATGTTTACATCGTATAAGCTAAGAGTTTTTTATTTCATTTTGGCAGTTATCAATATAACAAAACCAAAATAAATAGGTACCTGGTAAGGAAGTCGACTTAGACGATTACTCTGCCTTGTAAGTACGTCTTCCTTACGGAGCCCAGCGATCCTCTTAGGATGCTGACAGACCCCCAGGAGCTGAAGTATCAAGGGCTGCAACCCATACAACAGGACCTCATCAAACCCCTAATCTGGGCGCTCTCAAGAAATGACTTTGACCACCCGCCAAATCAACCAGGATGCGAAAGGCTTCTTAGCCTTCCGGACAACCCATAAAAACATTAAAACATTTCAAGAGACAGATTAAAAGGATATGGAATTAGGGAATTGTAGTGGTTGAGCCCTCACCCACTACTGCACTCGCTGCTACGAATGGTCCCAGTGTGTAGCAGTTCTCGTAAAGAGACTGGACATCTTTTAAGTAAAATGACGCGAACACTGACTTGCTTCTCCAATAGGTTGCGTTCATGATACTTTGCAGAGATCTATTTTGCTTAAAGGCCACGGAAGTTGTTACAGCTCTAACCTCGTGCGTCTTAACCTTAAGCAAAGATCGGTCTTCCTCACTCAAGTGTGAATGAGCTTCTCGTATTAACAATCTGATAAAACATGACAAAGCATTCTTTGACATAGGCAAGGATGGTTTCTTAACCGAACACCATAACGCTTCAGATTGGCCTCGTAAAGGTTTAGTACGAGCTAAGTAGAACTTAAGAGCTCTAACAGGGCATAAGACTCTTTCTAGTTCATTGCCTACGATCTCCGATAAGCTGGGAATATCGAAAGATTTAGGCCAAGGACGAGAAGGTAGCTCATTTTTGGCTAGAAAACCAAGTTGCAGAGAACAAGTAGCTTTTTCTGACGAAAATCCGATGTTCTTGCTGAAGGCATGAATCTCACTGACTCTTTTAGCCGAGGCTAAGCATACCAGGAAAAGAGCCTTAAGAGTGAGATCTTTCAGGGAGGCTGACTGTAAAGGCTCAAACCTGTCTGACATGAGGAATCTTAGGACCACGTCTAAATTCCACCCAGGAGTAGCCAAACGACGCTCCTTAGTGGTCTCGAAAGACTTAAGGAGGTCTTGCAGATCTTTATTGTTGGAAAGATCTAAGCCTCTATGCCGGAAGACCGATGCCAACATGCTTCTATAGCCCTTGATAGTGGGAGCTGAAAGGGATCGTCCTTTTCTCAGGTATAAGAGAAAATCAGCTATTTGGGCTACAGAGGTACTGGTCGAGGATACAGAAACTGACTTGCACCAGTCTCGGAAGACTTCCCACTTCGATTGGTAGACTCTAATGGTAGACGCTCTCCTTGCTCTAGCAATCGCACTGGCTGCCTCCTTCGAAAAGCCTCTAGCTCTCGAGAGTCTTTCGATAGTCTGAAGGCAGTCAGACGAAGAGCGTGGAGGCTTTGGTGTACCTTCTTTACGTGTGGCTGACGTAGAAGGTCTACTCTTAGAGGAAGACTTCTGGGAACGTCTACTAACCATCGAAGTACCTCGGTGAACCATTCTCTCGCGGGCCAGAGGGGAGCAACTAACGTCAACCTTGTCCCTTCGTGAGAGGCGAACTTCTGCAGTACCTTGTTGACAATCTTGAATGGTGGGAATGTGTAAAGATCCAGACGTGACCAATCTAGGAGGAAGGCATCTATATGTATTGCTGCTGGGTCCGGGACTGGAGAGCAATAGATTGGAAGCCTCTTGGTCAGCGAGGTTGTAAAGAGATCTATGGTGGGTTGACCCCAAGTCGCCCAAAGTCTCTTGCACACATCCTTGTGGAGGGTCCATTCGGTTGGAATTACTTGACCTTTCCGACTGAGACAATCTGCTAGGACGTTCAAGTCGCCCTGGATGAACCTCGTTACTAGGGAGATGCCTCGATCTTTTGACCAGATGAGCAGGTCCCTTGCGATCTTGTACAACGTCAGTGAGTGGGTACCTCCCTGTTTGGAGATGTACGCCAAGGCCGTGGTGTTGTCCGAGTTTACTTCCACCACTTTGCCTCGAAGGAGATACTCGAAGCTTCTCAAGGCCAGATGAACCGCCAAAAGCTCCTTGCAGTTGATATGCATGCTCCTCTGACTCGAGTTCCACAGACCTGAGCATTCCCGACCGTCCAGCGTCGCGCCCCAGCCCAAGTCCGATGCTTCCGAGAAGAGAACGTGGTTGGGTATCTGAACTGCCAGGGGAAGACCCTCTCTTAGGCTGATATTGTCCCTCCACCAAGTCAGACAAGACTTTATCTTTTCGGAAATCGGGATCGAGACCGCCTCTAGCGTCTTGTCCTTTTTCCAGTGAAAAGCCAGATGGAATTGAAGAGGACGGAGGTGTAGTCTTCCTAATGATACAAATTGCTCCAGGGATGACAGCGTCCCTACCAGACTCATCCACAGCCTGACTGAGCAGCGTTCTTTCTTCAGCATCTTCTGGATGGAGAGCAGGGCTTGATCTATTCTGGGGGCCGACGGAAAAGCCCGAAAAACTTGACTGTGAATCTCTATCCCTAAATACAGAATAGTTTGGGATGGGACCAGCTGTGACTATTCCAAATTGACTAGGAGTCCCAATTCCTTGGCCAGATCTAGAGTCCAATTGAGATCCTTCAGACAGCGATGACTGGAAGAGGCTCTGAGAAGCCAGTCGTCCAAGTACAGGGAGGCTCTGATCTCCGATAGCTCGAAACTGGTACCCCACATTCCTGTAAACAAACCTCAGAAACGGTTGGGAATCCGGGTGTATAGGAATGTGGAAGTATGCCTCCTGAAGGTCGAGAGAGACCATCCAGTCGCCTTCCATAAATGCTGTCAAGACAGCCTGGTAGACTTCATCGCGAAGTTTGTCTTGACAATGAACACATTGAGCGCACTTGCCTCTTACGTACTCCTGCAGTGAACATGGCTGCCAAATCATGGAGCCATCCCTGAGGGACTTGTCTCTGCAGAGAACGTGGCTGTCAGATCATTGGAGCCATCCCTGAAAGCCTTGTTTATGCATGACATAATTGTACAGCAAAACTTCAAAGGCTCGAAAACAGCTGTGAAGTTGACCTGTAAAATCTTGGAGCGTCTCCTGGCCAGGCGCCAGGGAGAGTCTACGAGATTTTAGAAGTCTATCTGGGCAGAGGCAGAAACTCCCAAGCCGAGAACTTCTCTCGTGTCATATCAGACTCTCGCTCTATAAGCCAGTTTAAAAGAAGGGAAAGCAAAGGCTGTATCCCCCAAACTCCTCCTGGTGATAAACCAGTCGCCTAGCAAACGTAAAGCTCTCTAGGAGAGCGAGAGAGCACTAGCTTATAAAACAACGGCTTCGAAGTAGCTAGGCCTAGTGTAAGCCCTGACGTTTAGGCGAACGAGGAGCAGCAGTTACAAAAAGATCCGGACAAAGATCCTTAAAAATCAGCATGATTTAATTAAGGGATTTTGACGTAGGAAAAATCTATTTCTGGGCGAGGGACCTGTGCCGCCCAGTGAATAAGCTCCTATTAGCACTTATTCTTAGGTAATTTACTGCTAAATATACCAGAGAAAAAATGTAAAGGAGTGCTAGGTTAACTAGCTCGCTCACCTATTGGTGTCGGTATGGAATTGGGCGTATAATCCAGAGGTCCCGCACCATTTAGATTCATCCACGACAAAGACCCCCAATAGAGGAGAGCCGTTCAACCTCACTCGGCACCACCAACTCTGCATCCGCTCAGAACCCAACTCCTTAGCACCCAAAGTTTGGGGACTCCAAGGGAGAGGAGCTGGGAGGGTTCACTGGGCGGCACAGGTCCCTCGCCCAGAAATAGATTTTTCCTACGTCAAAATCCCTTTTCTGGGCTTGAACCTGTGCCGGCCAGTGAATATATACAAGAGAAATGTCACCAAACTTGAAAAATAAAGGAAAAAACATAAACACAAGGGAAACACAAGTTACTTTAATCAGAGTTGAGTGCCAAAAACAACTATAAGGGTACCTTAAAAAGAACATAAATCCACTTGGTAGAACAATTGACAAAAAAAGGTAAGGTATAATAATGCCGTGAGTGATGATATATACAGATACTCAGGAGTCAAAAAATTAACAAATATAGTAATAGTAACCAGGTGCGAAACCAACGAAATAGGGTATAAATGAGGCAGGTAAGGGGGAGAGATAAAATGACAAGGAATTAACATGTGAGTTACCTGGGGGTAACTACGCTCCCTGCAGCTACCGTAGGAAATTTAAGGGCTTCCAAATGTTTAAGATAGTGTTTCTTGAACACTGACGGTGACTTCCACCCTGTGTACCTAGAAAGATCCGTAAAATTCATGTGGTGAAAAAAGTTCACCGAAGTAGCAACTGCTCTAATATCATGTGCAAGAGGAAAAGAGTCAGGGTTAGCTTGTTTAATAAAATACAAAATTTGTTGCCTGATCCCTTTAATGGTAATGGTACCGCCTTGTTCTCTAACGAATAGAGGCCCGGAGGAGTTAGAGGAGGTCCGGGATAAATAAGACCTAAGAGTAGTAACAGGGCACAGAGACGGATCTTGCGTGAGGGGAACAATTTTCCAGGAGGACCATCTGTTCTGAGGGTCTTCGTTCTTAGCTAAAAAGAATTTGTTAGGTGAAAGAAGGACCTCTCCCGAAGGAAGGAACTCAATATGACCCGGGTCTCTTGACAAAGCAGCCAGTTCAGAAATTCTTGCCCCGGAAGCCAAACTCACCAGGAAAAGTGTTTTCCTGAGAAGGGGAATATAATCACAAGAACTGTTAATGGTATCAGAAGCCAATTTGAGCACATCATTAAGGAACCAGGTAACCGGGGTAGGACGAGTAACCGGTTTCAGTCTGGCACAGGCTTTCGGAATTGAAGCTAACAAAGAGTCGGTTAAGTCTATGTTAAAACCCACTAGGAAGATCTTTTTCAAAGCAGATTTAATAGTGGTGATAGTATTGGCTGCCAGACCTGATTCTAATAAAGTTCTAAAGAAAGTGACTGTAAGGTTCAAGTTCATACAGTGTACGTCTGAGTCTATCAGAAATTTAGCCAACTTTTTAACTGCAGAATCATATTGGCGGATGGTGGAATCCCGTTTATCTGATTCTAGGAACAGGGTGTTTTGAGGATCGATATTGGCACCATGCATGGCCGCAAACTTCATGAAGTCCATAAAGTTAGGGCGCTCTGAATGTTTGAGAAAGCGTACACAACGCGTGTTTGTACTATCTGAGACAGAACCGGATTGGGTATCGGGTGAGGACGTAGTCTCAACTCTCGCAGGAGAGGGTACCAATTGCTCTTGGGCCAGTTGGGTGCGACCAAGGCTACTCGTCCCTTGAAGGATCTCAGTTTGTCTAGGACTTTCAGTAAAAGATTCACCGGGGGAAAGAGATAAATCCTTTCCCAGTTGTCCCAATTCTGTGACATGGCGTCTGTGGCGTAGGCCTGAGGGTCTAGATTGGGAGCCACATATACTCTCAATTTGTGGTTGGATTCCGTGGCGAAGAGGTCTACTTGGAGACCCGGAACCCGAGAGAGAATCCACCGGAATGACTTTTGATCGAGTGACCATTCCGACTCTAGAGGGGAGGTCCGGGACAGGGCGTCTGCAACTACGTTCCGGACTCCCGCCAGGTGGACAGCTGAAAGATGCCAACGGTTCGAGGCTGCTAGGGAGAATATGGCTACTAGAACATGGTTCAGAGGCCCTGATTTTGATCCGCCTCTGTTGAGGCAGTGGACCACCACTTCGCTGTCGAGAACCAGACGAAGGTGTTGTCTCTTGGGTGGAGCGAGACGTTTCAGGGTTAGTAGAACTGCCATGGCCTCCAGCACATTGATGTGAAATTGGCGGAATAAGGGAGACCAAAGACCTTGAACTTTCCTGTGCTGAGAATAGCCTCCCCAACCTGATAGGGATGCGTCCGTGTGAATGATTAACTTCGGAGGCGGAAATCGAAGGGGAACTGACTTTGACAGATTGTTGGCCTTTGTCCAAGGTAGAAGTCTTTCCCGGAGAATGGGAGGAAGGCGGACTTTCCTGTCCCGGAGCTTCCGATTCGCCCTCGAACGCCAGACACGATTGATATCTTTTAATTTTGCTTTCAGAAGTAAATCCGTCACTGAAGCAAATTGAAGGGACCCTAGGATCCTCTCTTGGAGTCGTCTGGAACTCACTTTGTCTTTGAGAAAGCGTTTGGTGTTCATTGCAATCTCTAACCTCTTGGGTTTGGGAAGACACAGAGTGTGAGATATAAGATCCCATTGCAGGCCGAGCCATTGGAACTTTGGTTTCGGAAGAAGACGGGACTTCTTGAAGTTGATCTGGAAGCCTAGAGATTGAAGGTATTGGATGACTTTGCGAGTGGCTTTTAGGCAATTTTGGGAGGTGTCTGACCAAATGAGCCAGTCGTCCAGGTAGGCTACTACTTGAATCCCTTGATTTCTGAGTTCCTGAACAGCAACTTCTGCTAACTTTGTGAAGATCCTTGGGGCGATATTGAGCCCGAAAGGCATCACCTTGAAGGAGTAATTTTTGTTTCCTAGGCGGAAGCCTAGATACGGACGGAAGTGTCTCGCTATCGGAACATGATAATAGGCGTCTGTAAGATCGATAGAGGTGGTGACGGCCCCACGGGGAAGTAAGGTCCGCACCTGCGAGACGGTAAGCATTCGAAACTTGTCGCATTGAATGGACAAGTTGAGAAGGGATAGGTCTAGAATCACTCTTCTCTTGTCCGAATCCTTCTTCGGGACACTGAACAGCCGACCCTGAAACTTCAGGTGTTTCGTTTCTTGTATGGCGTTCTTTTGTAACAGGTCCTGGACAAATTCGACTAGGTCCGGAGTGGAATGCTGATGAAATCTGTTCGGTGGAGGAGGTCCTTGAATCCAACTCCACCCCAGTCCCTTGGAGATGATACTGAAAGCCCAGGGACTGAACCTCCATTTGTTGCGGAAGGCATAAAGCCTCCCCCCTACCCGCTGCCCCTCAGTACTGGCTTGAGGAGTTGCCTCCACGTCCGCCTCGGGAGTTCTTTCCTTTGCGAAAGAATCTACCTCTACCTCTGTTCTGGTATGAACCACGGTGGTAGCCTCTACCTCTGTTATAACCCTGGGAAGAGCCTTGAGCCTCATAAGATTGGTTAAAGGCTGGAGAGGTGGTGGAGGCACCGGGAAGCTGGCTCTTAGGGAGCAGAACGGTGACGTAGTCGTCCGAGGAAGGAGCCTGAGAGGTGGAAGGCTGTGTAGGGACAGCAGAAGATGGTGGGAGAGGCTGCCGGAAAACGGACGAGCTACTTTGCTGTTGCCGGAACTGAGAGGAGGTATACGGGCGGAGCTTCTTCCTACCCCGGGCTTGGTAGCTTGCGGGATCATATTTCCGCTTAGGAGTCAAACCCCAACGGGCTTTAAGGCTCTGATTAACTCTTGTAGCCTCTGTCAAGACTTCCTCCACAAGATCCTCAGGGAAAAGATTTGGACCCCAACAAGAGGACCGGATGAGTTTATTCGGTTCGTGCCTAATAGTCGCCTCAGCCAGGACGTGTTTGCGGCACCTACGTTTAGCAAGAGCAAAGTCATATAAATCAAAGTATAAAGACTGCAAAGTAGCCTTATTGAGAGACTTAAAGATACTCTCAGTATCATAAGTTAAGGCTATCGACTCTGTAGAAGTGGCCAAGTTCAAAGTTCGACCAACACGTAGGCGGGAATCATACTCCTGTTTAATAAGGGATTCCGGGAGACGGGGAAGCCGTTCACTAAAAATTACTGACGCACAGTCCGCTGTCAGCTTGCCGGAAGTAAAGGTGGTATGGACATTGTCCCAACACTCATTATCCGAAAGAAGAAGGAGGGAGAACGGATCTACCTCTCGGATGGGAGGCAAGGGCTTCTCCTCCAGAGCGTATTGAAAGGCAAGCTCTGCAATCTTAGTGACGCATGGAGTCACGGTATTCTTGTCCATTAGGAACATTGTAAAAGAACTTTTGTGAGGCGTCAACATGGTATTGGTGCAACCTATGTCATTAAGAAACCTAGCCCAAACAGATTGGGCTTGTTCCTTTGGGAAAATGACGGTCTCTTTGGGGACCTTATCCAGCCGAACCAGAGCTTCCTCGGTAAGCCTGGCATAACCATGAAAGGGAAATGCGAGACCAGGAGGAAAGAATTCAAAATCCTCTAGTGGACGAGTACCAAGACCTTCCAACGTTAACATCCCGTCTGAGAACGGGGAATGAAGAGCCATGCGCCAAGGGTTATTCTTGGTAAACGGCGGAAGCTTAGAGGCATCCGGGATGAGAGAGCTTTGAACTCGCTCCGGAGCACCATGCTCTAATGCCCCAAGTCTCTGACCAATGTTAGAGAACATCGTGTCCATCTTGGCCTGCATTTCTGACACAATCTTAGATTGCATCTCCGACACAATGCGAAGCATGGCTGATTCGGAAAGGCCCGGGTTAGGAGCAGAAGTGGCGGATTGTACTCCCGGGTCGTGAGACTTAGAGGAGGAGCCGGAAGCCTTAGATGATGGGTTTGTATTCGGTTTAGAACCATGGGAAGCCTTGTGGGGCTTACGAGCTTTTGGCAAAGTCCTAGATTTAGATTTATCTTTGGGGGGAACCGGGTGTGATCGGTGAGACGAATCGCGGTCCCCAGAAAAACCATGGAAAGAAGAGAGATCAGATGAAGAAGAAAGAGCGGGGCTGAGGATAGGAATCTCAGCGCCGGTAACACCTGCCTCACTTACCACCCTACCTGCATCCGGATCATCCAACAACATTGGTTCCACATCCAAGTTCAAGGAGGCAACATTGTCTTCCAAATCTCCGGGGGCATCCGACGGATCTTGATCCTGATCAATGAATCCCGAAATAGTGGCATCAATGTCGGCAATGATGGGTGCCGCAACAGCTCTAGTCACAGCGGCTGAAGACTTGGCATTAGGGTAAATCATCGCACAGTAGTCTTCAGAGAGGACGTAAGGCTGCTTTGATTTCACATTTCGGGCAAATCCCCCAACCCACACTTTCAGTGTGGCCCGAGCCGCAGTCTTCTGCTCCGGGGATGCCTGAAATAATAGTGGGAATTAAAGAAAGGAAGAGTCCCGGAGGTCCTTCAAGACCATGGAAATCTTACTTAAATAGTGTATGTATACCAAATAAAGGTAAGAATAATTAGAAAAGACAACATAGCCAACGGGACTCACCGAATCAGATCCAAGGGTGGTGATGAGGTCAAAACAGACCATACAATTATCTGGATGCCAGACTACGATGTCTTCCAGCTGAACTCCGCAGAGGGCGTGAGACCTACACACCGTGTGGCCACAAGGCTGGTGAAGAACAGCCGCACAGGCCGTCGTCTGACAATGAACCATCTATAAAAAGAATAGTATATGAGAAACTGTAATTCTCTTAAGTAGGGGCGGGTCCGGAGGACCCGGGACTAAACATAAGTCTAACTTAAGACTAGAGCTTAACTGTAATACTCTTAAGTAGGGGCGGGTCCGGAGGACCCGGGCCTAAACATAAGTCTAACTTAAGACTAGAGTATAACTATTCATTCCGGTCGAGCCGGGATCATAAAGAAGGATGCAACAAAGAATTAACACACATGGTGTCTGACTTCCCGGAGCGAGGTTAAGCCCCGGACCGGGATAAATAAAAGTACATCCATAAACTAATACATATAGGAACTCCGGGGTAGTGATCTGTCATATATAATCATAGTAACTGTTATAAAATAAGGGGGGGCGGAACCGTAGATAAGAACCACCAACAGAACCCGGAGGGTTTCGTATAACATAATTAAAAGTGTGATAGGTGAATATTATAAAATAGGGTGCACCGGGATCCTACTCTGTCGACCGGTGGCCAACCAGTCTAGACAGAGACGAAACCACCGGGACACCCGGAGAGAGGACAAAGTCCATAAACACTGAACTACCCCCTCTGTAAGAAGGGAAGGCAACGGTCCCCTAGGGGAGGGGGGAGAGAAGCCTAGCCACCAACCTAGCGAGAGGGGGAGCTTGGGGGAGGATCACGTGATACGGAGCAGCAGGGCTACCAACTGACGATCCCCAAACACTACCAAAACAGATCATACGGAGTAATAAGCACAAATATTCATTATAAAAGTAATAGCGTTGAAAAATATATAAATATACACATAAAAAATTAGGGCAAGGCATGCAAAATAATGAATAAATCCCGAAGGACAACAACCTGATGGCTTATATAATAAAAATTGCCGCCCAGTGACGAAGGTCGGCAAGCCATCTACGATACGTAATCTGATATCAGCCCTAAATATGAACCACAAGGGTTCTAAACGCTAAATAATGAATATCCACTATAAAACATATAAAAAATTAAACTAATAATAAAAATAATACACTTAGTAACACCGCGAGTGAAACTAAAAGCTCTCAAAACAGGAGTACCAACCGTAAGCGGAATCGAGCAAGACCGAGATGATCGAAGAGAATAAACTCTTATAACTTAAATATTAAACGATCTAGATTGCTCAAAACACAGCAAAACATAGCTTGGTACTTAACTTAGACGGTGTCTCCTGGGAAACCGATGTAGAAGCCATAATCCACGGAAAATAAGGCAAAAACACGAGAGCACAAACTAGCGGGTTACCACACAGGCGTGCTAAAAAGGAGTTGGGTTCTGAGCGGATGCAGAGTTGGTGGTGCCGAGTGAGATTGAACGGCTCTCCTCTATTGGGGGTCTTTGTCGTGGATGAATCTAAATGGTGCGGGACCTCTGGATTATACGCCCAATTCCATACCGACACCAATAGGTGAGCGAGCTAGTTAACCTAGCACTCCTTTACATTTTTTCTCTGGTATATTTAGCAGTAAATTACCTAAGAATAAGTGCTAATAGGAGCTTATTCACTGGCCGGCACAGGTTCAAGCCCAGAAAAAGTCCATAGAGGGCTAAACAGCTTTAGGCTCCTCTCCGTCTGACAGAGTCCTCAAGGGAATATCAGTAGGAGGGGGAACAGCAACTTCCTCATCTAAAGGAACCTTGTCCGATAATAGCTGAGTCTCAAGCAAGGGAGAGACCTACCGTGGTGGCAATGCTTTACAAGCAGAGTCCACACGCACTGGTGCATTAGTAGCGGACCAGGACGCAACGTCTTGTAACTGCTTGACAGTCTGTGAACTGTCAACAACACCAGGTGAGAGAGACCAGGACGCAACGTCATGTAACTGCTTGACAGTCTGTGAACTGTCAACAACAACAGGTGCGTGAGGATGCACAGCGTCCACTCGAGACTGCTTTGACCGCCTAGATTGAGCAGTCAAAATAACTCTAGAATGCGGAGGTTGACGCACAGCGTCAAAACAAGTCAACTCCGATTGTTAGCGAACGTCCTGAACGTCAACAGGAGCATCAGCAAGTGGCCTAACGTCCAAATGTGGCTGAAAATCCACACGAGACCGCATCGAGTGTGGTTCTAAACAACCTGACTGACGTGACTTAGCTACGCCAACGTCACCAGGACGCACAAAGGAACGTTAGGTTGGCTGAAAGCCAGGATCTCGATGAGATAAACGGCTAGGCTCAACGTACTAATCGGCAGAATAGTCTTCCATAAGGGAGGCAAGCTTATTCTGCATGTCTTGCCGTACAACCCATTTAGGATCAACGGAAATGGTTGCGGTAAGAGACGAGGGTAACGTCTGTGACCGCAAAACCTTGCCAACAAAAAGACTCTCGGAGTCTGTGTTACGCTTTTGTTAGGCGGCGAGCAGTTTTCCGATGACTGCATAGGGTCAGAGCTGTCCTAATGGCTACAACCAGGACGCTGGACCTGTCCTGAAAGGACTGACTTTCGCTTAAGGGCCTCGAAACCTTGTTTCAGGTTTCTTATGCGAAAAGCCTTCGGATGACGAGGAGAAAATTGTCTCTCTCGCCTTATGGTAGGGGAGATCTTGGTAAGATACACCCGATACCATAGAGGGAACGTCTGTTCGCTGATCAAGGCCTCTCGAACCCATAAGTCGTACGACATTACTTCTCCCCTGGACTTGGGAGCTTGCAAGAGGTCCCGGACTAGGTGAACGACAGGCACGAACAGACGAACCCTCGGTTACGCAACACTGTAACACTTTGCGCAATATCACTTTATCACTACGATTTTCTGTTTGCACTTATTTCACTGAAATCAAAACTTTTACTGATTTCTACCTGAAGCACGCAATTCTACCCTCATCAAAAGGTAGTAAATGCGAAATCAGTCGTATAATGCAAGCACATTAATACCAGCAAAACACAGTAAACATCTTTTAAGATAAAAAAATTCAGTGGCTGGGGAAGAGACTAAACACTAGTTCATTCAAAACTACGTTTTCAATCTCTCACCGTACATTGCCTGGGGACGAGAATAAAACTAAAAAACGTTTTATCCTTTCTCCCCGTACAGAGACTAGGGACGAGAGTAACTCGAGAACAACGTTACCCGCTTGAACGGAACGTTTTCTCTCCTCTCTCTCCCTCCGTCTCTATCTATCTCTCTCTCTCTCTCTCTCTCTCTCTTGATTTCGCACCTAAGAGAAGAGCCCAATTACGTTTCGTCAAAAAAACATGTTATTTGACCAAAGGAAAAAACTGAAAGGTTTTTCAATTAAAAAGTTCCTTTAAAATTGAATTTAAAACATTTAAGCTTTGAAAGAAGAATGAACAAAACGTCAGAATCGATTTACTCTTTCTGCAAAGTGAAACCGTGATACTCTCTCTCTCTATCGTAACGATAGAGCGCAAACTGCGTAGCATAAATAAACTAAACGTTAGTTCATCTTTGAAAACAGTACGAAGACTATTCAAAGAAAATCTTTCATAAAATATTTATTAAAAATATTCATTTAAAAAGTTTTAAATCATTAGCTCTTTAAAAGCTATTACGATTGAAAAGGGCTCAACGTTGTTTAACTTCGGTTTCCAAGTTAGGACCGCCTACTCTCAGGAAAGGTCGCATATAAACAAATCATTAAAATTTATTTTTATGTTTATTATAAATGGAAAGTTAATCGAAGAGGCCTAATAAAGGCGGTGAGATATAAAATATATAGAGGAAAATCTATAATTAATTTATAACGTGATAAGATAATTGCTAAAAGCCTAAACACACTTCCGTCTAAGGGAAGGGTCGGCCATTTAAAAGTCAAAGAAAGTCCATACTCTCTTTGTCATCAAAAATTAAATCTATCCAAAAACGAGTTCAAGATTTAAGATGAAGATAAAACACCTGCACTGCGAAAGCTCAAACCAAAATGAAGTACTTCACCAAATATGTTGAGAAAACTCCAGGTTCTACAGCGAGTAAAAGTACGTCTTGTCGACACGTCGACAGAGAAGAAATTGAGTCTTTGTTTACATCGAGAGTGGTATCTGGCCGACAGTTGGCGCTGGTGGGCACACCCGCAACCTGTATAGCGATCGCTGGCGAGTTTTTACTGTTTTTTTTTGTCTGTCGAGCAACAGAGTTGCAGCTATTATATATTCACCGGCTAAGTTAAATATTTAAAACTCAGATCTTTCAAAGGTCGAGTGGCTCTGGTAGCCCCCAACTGGCCCAAGAGCAACTGGTTCCCCTTGTTACTAGAGCTAGGCCTCCGGCCCCGGCGGATTCCCAATCCTGTACTAATACAAGTAGTACAAACTCGCAATGTGTTAGCTTCCTCAAGGATTCTGAATGTCCTAACTTTATGGACTTCATGAAGTTCGCAGCTCAACAAGGTGCAAACATCGATCCTCTGAATACCCTATTCCTAGAATCTGACAAAAGAGAATCCACCCTCCATCAATATGACTCAGCTGTCAAGAAACTATCAAAGTTTTTGAAAGATTCCCAAGTTGAGAAAATGACAATGAACCTAACTGTGACATTCTTCAGAACTCTCTTTGAATCGGGCCTGGCAGCCAATACCATTACTACGATCAAGTCGGCTTTGACATTGATCTGACGAATTCATATTTCTCATCCATTACGAGAGCCTGTGCCAGATTAAAAACTTCAACTCGCCCTAGCGCAGTTTCCTGGTTTTTGAACGATGTTCTAAAGCTAGCCTCTGACACCTCGAATGAATCCTGTAACTATATGGCATTATTAAGAAAGACACTTTTTCTTTTGAGCCTCGCCTCTGGCTCCAGAATCTCAGAATTGTCAGCCTTATCTAGAGACCCAGGTCATATAGAGTTTCTCTCTTCGGGTGAGGTCCTTCTCTCCCCTAACAAAGTTTTCCTGGCTAAAAATGAGGACCCCCAAAACAGGTGGTCTCCCTGGAAGATTGTTCCACTTCCTTGGGATCCATCCCTGTGTCCAGTTACCACCCTGAAATCCTACTTAAGTAAAACTTCCACCACAACCACAGGGCCTTTATTTATTAAAAAACATGGAGGAACCATTACCCTTAAGGGAATCAGACAACAAATTCTTTATTTTATTAAACAAGCTAATCCTGAATCATTCCCACATGTCCATGATATTCCAGCTGTGGCTACTTCAATTAACTTTTTCCACCACATGAAATTTGATGAGCTCTCAAAATATACGGGTTGGAAGTCCCCTAAAGTTTTCAAGCGCCACTACCTAAAACCTTTAGAAGCTCTTAAATTTGCCACAGTAGCAGCAGGGAATGTAGTTCCTCCTGAAGGTACTGAGTCCTAATCACAACGTCTTGCTCTATCCTCTTTCCCTCCTGCCTGGCTTACTTATTGTTCCTACCTGGTTTTGTTTGCCCTTTACCATACACCCTTATGGTGTATTATTTTATGTTACATTGTGATCAATTTCCACGAATTGTTTTTGATTTCATGTTCTTGTAATTCACCGAGCTGATTTTATTTTATTTTATTACACTAAGAATGTGATTATGGATCTGCTTTTTGCTTGGTTTTACCTTCATCCCTTGATGGGATTGTTTACCATTTTCTATATTCATATTTATGTTGAATTCTTACCTATGGGTTATCTTGTTGAATTGTTTACCAAGCTTATTTATCATTATTCATATCTATATTCAATGCTTACCTACGGGTTTCCTTTTTGTTTTGATTACAATGTTTAATTATCACTTTCATATCCATGTTGATTACGTATTTACAGGATTCCTCATCCCCCCTGTTTGATATTAAACCACCATCTATGTTATTTTTGTGTTATTTTTCTCCCCAGGTAGTTAGCCATATTGGGTCCCTATTTTCTGGTACTATTTCACTGGGCGGCACAGGTCAGAGCCCAGAAAAGGGATTTTGACGTAGGAAAAATCTATTTCTGGGCGAGAGACCTGTGTCGCCCAGTGAACCCACCCGTCCCTCCCTGTCGGGCCCTAATCTGGGGTGCTATAGGAGTGACGTCACTGGCGTGGGTGGGATCGTTCGTAGTAGCGTTTCAGAGCTAGGATGTCGAACGGCACCTCGCTGTTCAGGGATATTGACAGGAGATATCTAAATGGTGCAAGGCCTCTGGTTGTGATTTAATCACGCCCCAGTTTATACCGACACCTTAATTATGAGCTGGGTTCAACCTAGCATTCCTATACAAATTTTTCTCTGGTAAAATTCATAGCAGTTATTACCTTAGAAATGATGTAAAAGGAGCATTTCACTGGGCGGCACAGGTCTCTCGCCCAGAAATAGATTTTTCCTACGTCAAAATCCCTTTTTTAAAAAGATTTGGAATATAATTTGATTGAATAAATTCACAATATTTGATGAATTGGAATCAATTTGAATTGATGAGTTAATTGATCCCAATCATTCTCTCTATTTTGAAATTCCTTCAGGAGAGGAATATGTTCTTCTCTCCATTCCACTTGTCGCGTTCACTCAACGTAGTAGTGGGCGTCCTATCCAGGCAGACAGTCCTACATACGGAATGGACCCCAGATCAGAGTTCTTTTTAGGAGGTTTTATAACAAGTTCTGGATTCCCAAATATCCCTTTGTTCACTAAAAAAAAAAAAAAAAAAAAAAAGAGATCCACAAACTTTCCCTTTACGTAGGTGTGAATGAGCACTCTCAAGCAGTGGCAGGAGATGCTCTGAGTTTAGATTGCAAAATAGGGTTGTCAATCTATCTGTTTCCGCTGACTAATTTAACTTTGAAGACTTTGAATATCTATCAGAATTTTTTGAGGGACAGCTTTGCTAATGGCACCACTTTGGCCCAGCACCCCGTGGTATCTAGTGCTTCAGTGTCTGAGACCAAGAAAACATCTGCTTGGCGTTGCACAGCCGTATCAGACAGTAGGAACGTGGACTACCTCCACGCTTGGATTTTGTCTACTGCATTTATGAGAAAGAATTCTCAGCCCACAACTTGACTTATTTGATAAGCTGTATGAGGTCTTCATCCACAAGATAATACTGATCTTAGTGGAAGATGTGGATGGCTTTTGAGCATAATCAATCACCTGGTCAGATAACCTCGGACTTCTTGATTTCCTTCCTGATCCACCTCATTAACCTCCAGCCATCAACTATACTGTCATATAAATTGGTATTAACAAAATCTATCAAGCATGGTTTTGACATAGATCTTCACTCGGTCGTGTTTCATACAATCATCCAGTATTTTGCTTTGCAAAGACCATCCCATCCTCTACCATGGTTTCTTGGTCTCTGAATAGAATTCTTGAGTTCTTGGCTGGGTTGGATAATTCCACCATTCTTCTTATTCTTAAAAAAATGTTACAAAAATTACAAATTCGTAGATAATTTGTATTTTTCCTAACTATACAAACCTTAGCTATTTAAAGTGGGTAATTACTTTCACGTAGCTGAAAGGACGAGCCATAAAATTTTAACGAGGGATTATTACCCCACCGCTAGTTAGCAGGGGGTAGGGAGGGTAGTTAGCTACCCTCCCCTCTCACACACCTGTGTTGTAGCTCCACTTTTGCTTAGAGGTAGGACTTCATTGGGGACAGGGCTGGCGGGCAAGTTTGATTAAATAGCTAAGGTTTGTATAGTTAGGAAAAATACAAATTAACTAGGAATTTGTCATTTGTTCCGTAACTGGAATACAAACCACGCTATTTAAAGTGGGTGACTTAACCCTTAGGAAGGGTGGAACAACTCCCAGCCATACTGGCTTTTGGCTTTGCCCGGGGACTCAGTATCTGAGTGTGTCAGCACTCAACAATAAAGAGTCCCCGCACCTCGCTCGCACCTTATGCAAGGGCTGCGGCCTATGTAAGTTGTGTGAAGGAATATGTGTGACTCGTCCTAGGAATTTGACCTGAAGTTCTTTAGATGGAAAGTTAAGGCTAGGACTCTCCAAATACCACCTCGTCACGGTATGGGGACGCGACAGTATTAACTTAATACTAGGAACACAGGGGAACATGGTTTACCTGCAGAGGTTTAAGGTCAGCTGTGCAGAGAACCCAGGATGCTGCTTTCCCCAAGAGAGGGGAGGATGAAGAAAAGAATAAGGGCCAGGCATACCTTTTCATTCATGCAGACTAAAACCGGGTAACAATGCCCTCAACCCTCTGCTACTTGTCCGTTAAGGAGCCTGAGGTTTAAACCAGCTGTTGTGCAGCCACCACAGGGCCGATAGAGAACGTATCGAGCCTCCTATGGGTCACGTCTTGCAGGTAGTGGGCTGTGAAGGTCGTTTGACGCTTCCACACCCCAGCTTGTAGAACCTGCGTCACTGAGAAGTTTTTCTTGAAGGCCAGTGAGGTAGCTACTCCCCTGACATCATGAGCTCTAGGGCGACGTGACGGAGGAGGGTCAGTACAGTGAGCCCTCGTTTATCGTGGTAGATAGGTTCCAGACCCGACCGCGATAGGTGAAAATCCGCGAAGTAGTGACACCATATTTACGTATTTATTTAAAATGTATATTCAGACTTTTAAAACCTTCCCTTGTACGTAGTTCTGTTAACAAACTACCCTTTAATGTACAGAACACTTAATGCATGTACTACAGTACCCTAAACTAAAACAGGCACAAATATTAAAGGCGATTTTATATCATACGTTTCCTAAACACGCCAAAAAGGACGATAAAAAATGGCAACCAATGTTTTGTTTACGTTTATCTCTGATCATAATGAAGAAACAAACGCATTTACACATCTGTGTATAGGTTAGTTTTTGCATCGATTATATTGATTATTCAGTACAGTATGTTGATTTTGTTATTACCAATGTTTTACTTAATTTTTCTTAGGACTTCCAAATGAAATTTTTTTCTTTATGACGCTCAGTAAACAACCACGCTCAGTAAACAAACGAAGGCATTTAACGCGCATGATGAAAGTGATAAATAATGATATTACACTAAAAGCTTTTAGAAAATATGTTATTACAAATATTATTTACCGTATCTATATAAAATCATACATACGTAGCAAAGCAGGAAAACAATTTACGAGAGAGAGAGAGAGAGAGAGAGAGAGAGAGAGAGAGAGAGAGAGAGAGAGAGAGAGAGAGAGAGAGAGAGAGATAGAGTTGTTTTACGTACGTAAATGTAAATTTTAAACAAAAAAAATAGCCCCATTTCATATAAAATAGGTTATTACAAATATTTTACTTTATCATATTACAGTAGTCTGTATAATACTGTAAAGTTCAGTACAGTATGTTGTTGTTATAGTCGTGGCGATGAAATTCTCACGAAACAAAAACACGGCATTCGATTACAACAGCTGATTCATCTCTCTCTCTCTCTCTCTCTCTCTCTCTCTCTCTCTCTCTCTCTCTCTTTCTCTCTCTCTCTCTCTCTCTCTTCGTGTTATACAATACTTACATATAGATGAAGAAACTAAAATTAGTTTTCTTAGTGTCAATTAAATACGAAACGAAAAAATTATGCCGAGTTTATATCCATTTCAATCGTTGCTAAAAATACGGCATCCGATTTCATCAGCAAACCACTATTTTTTGGGAAACATCATTTTATTCTAGAAAATTGCTACTCTTTAAATAGTTAATTGCACATTAAGAAAGCGTGTACTTTTGTTTTTAAATTTCGGGTGTGTTTTAAAAATCGAGTATTCTTGACTTCTTTTTGTTTTATTTTTGGCTGTGATTAGATCAGCTGACGTCTAGCTGCCGCTCTTGAGAGTGTACGAATACACTAACAAAGTATCGTTTATACCATTTCTTAACTTATTCAAACCGTCTACAGTATACATACAGTTGATATTACTTAAGCACCAATGTGTTATAACCTATCAAATTTTTTTGTTTATCACATTTAAAACAACACACATACACACACTCTCTCTCTCTCTCTCTCTCTCTCTCTCTCTCTCTCTCTCTCTCTCTCTCTGTGGGCTACTTTTCACTACCTCCCATTCCTTACCTCTCTCTATCTCGCTAACAAATGATATCTTTGTTGCTCCTCAAAGTTTCATTTATATTGAAAATCAATCATGATTCAATTTTCCTTACTTTCTCCAATCTCGCACCATCGGTCACATCGCGGTATTTTCGAAATTTCCGGAAAATCCGCGATATATGTATATACATGCATTATGAAAAAAATCCGCGAAGTGGTGAATCCGCGATGGTCGAACCGCGAAGTAGCGAGGGATCACTGTATTCAGGGACAGATGGATGGCCTTTCAAATCCATGCTGAGATGGTGTTCTTGGTAACCCTCCTCTTCGTTCTCCCAGTGGTGACAAACAAAGCCCGCACTTGGGGACGAACTGCAGCTGTTCTTTTCAGGTATAGCCTCAGACT
Organism: Palaemon carinicauda; assembly: GCF_036898095.1. Classification (NCBI taxonomy): domain Eukaryota; kingdom Metazoa; phylum Arthropoda; class Malacostraca; order Decapoda; family Palaemonidae; genus Palaemon; species Palaemon carinicauda. The sequence goes on along the minus strand of NC_090746.1, from coordinate 38,577,159 downwards.
CCTTACTGGGCACAGTAGGAGATGGTCTGGGTCATCTGTTACGGAACGAAGACTCAAAATCCGGAAGGAGTCGAAGCGAGGGTCCGGCACTTCCGGATTCTGAATCTTAGCAATAAACTCAGGGACGAAGCTGAACGTTACCTCCCCCCATCCCCTTGAATGGGCGATGTCATACAAGAGACCATGAAGTTCGCTAACTCGCTTGGCTGATGCCAAAGCTAGTAGGAACACCGTCTTCCAAGTCAGGTGGCGATCTGAAGCCTGGCGTAATGGTTCGTAGGGAGGTCTCTTAAGAGACCTGAGGACTCGAACCACGTTCCATGGAGGAGGTCTCACTTCCGACTGAGGGCAGGTAAGTTCATAACTACGTATGAGTAGGGAAAGTTCTAGCGAAGAAGAAATGTCCACTCCTTTGAGCCTGAAGGCTAGACTTAAGGCTGAGCGATAGCCTTTCACTGCCGAGACTGAAAGGCGCATTTCTTCTCGCAAATACACGAAGAACTCTGCTATTGCTGGAATAGTGGCATCGAGTGGAGAGATACCCCTTCCACGACACCAACCACAGAAAACTCTCCACTTTGCCTGGTAGACCCCTGTGGAAGACTCCCGCAGGTGTCCAGACATCCTTGGTGTCCAATATCATGCCTAGATATACCAGTCTTTGGGAAGGAAGCAGAGAAGACTTCTCAAGATTTACCATGATCCCTAGTTTGTCTCGGTGTCGAAGAAGGGTTGACTCCGAGTCTGCTAAGATCAGCCAGTCGTCCAGATAACGGAGGAGACGGATGCCGATCTTGTGTGCCCACGAAAATATCAGGGTGGACACTGGTGAAAACCTGGGGTGCTGTGGAGAGACCGAAGCACAGCACCTTGAACTGGTAGATCTTGTTATCTAGGCTGAAATCTTAAGTACTTCCTTGAAGACGGATGGATTGGGATCTGGAAGTACACGTCCTTCAGATCCAGTGTGCACATGAAGTCTCGCGGTCTCACTGCGAGTCTGACCGTGTCTGCCGTCTCTATGCTAAAAGGGGTCTGCTTGACAAACCTGTTCAGAGCTGAGAGGTCGATGACTGGTCTCCAGCCTCCAGACGCCATCTTTACAAGAAAGAGTCGACTGTAGAAGCCTGGGGACCCGTCGATGACCTCTTGGAGAGCGTCCTTCTTCAACATGGTCTTGACTTCTGCCCAAAGGGCTTGCCCTCTTGCCGATCCCATGGCAAGAGAGCTCAACGACACTGGATTCGCTGTCAGGGGAGGAAGAGATGTTATGAACGGGACGTGATATCCTTGGCTGATCACGGAGATCGTCCAGGAATCGGCCCCGAGTTGCTGCCACCTGTTCGCGTAACTTTGGAGGCATACCCCCACTGATGGACATTTGGGGGGCCTGCCAATCCTAGCGTTTGCGGCCTCGGCCACTCCCCCTAGGATTCTTTCCTCCCCTGGAGGACTTCTTGCCTCTCCTGTCCTTGACGGGAAAGGGCTGTTTGGACACCGCTGCCTTTGCTGCTATTGCCGGTTTTGTCGTCTTTGCAGGGCGAGGTTGTTGAGGTGCTGGAGGCTTATAGGGCTTTGATGTTAAAGCCCTCTGGAGGAGGAAGTCCTGGTTGGACTTCCTCCACCTCTCAGCCGCCTGCTCTACATCTTTCGGCTCAAACAGACTACTCCCCAAAAGGGAGGTGTGTCTGAGCTTACTGACCTTGGTGTTGGGGACCTTCGAGTTGAATCTTTCAGACACCATATTACGGCGTTTCAGGATAGTGTTAGCCCACAAGTTCAAGACTTGGTGGGCCAGAAACTCGATGGTACGAGTGCCTGAAAGAAGGAAGGTCTCCAAGGCCATCCTGGTACTCTCCTTAGACAAGTCTTCGGATCGTATCAGGATGCCAAGAGATCTCAGCCAGATATCCAGCCACGAAGTGGCCTGCATGGCACACTTCGCTACCTTCTCCTGGCAGAGAATCTCCGAAGCCGAGAACGACACTGGCCGGTTGGAGAGTCTTTTCAAGAGGGACTCCCCTGGAGAGCTCTTCCACCAAGTGGAGGAGGGGAAGAGCTAAACAGGACTCCTCGATGATTTCAAAGTACCTCCTTTGATGGACACGAGGAGGTGGGAGGAGTTTGTTTCTGGCGCTGGAACGGCTGGAGGAGGCTAGCTCGGAGAGCTGGTTCTCGACCTTATCTCTGGCACTCTTGACCCCCTGGGACCAGGGCAAAGCCACGCAGGTTTTAGGGGGCTTTTGAGTACCAAAGACTCGGTCCAGAACCGTGTCCTTGCCCTCTCGAGGAGGAATCTCCGGTTCCGAAAATCCGTTAAGTTTCCTCATCAGAGCCAAAACTTGCCAAAAGGCATGCTCCCACTCCTGTGACTCTCCTCCTGATGGACTAGCAGCAAGGTCTCCAGTCCCCAAAGGCTCTTCTTGGGGGGACTCGTGGACGTTCTCCGCGGCCTTAGCTGGTTCTGGTCTGATCCTCGACGAAGATTTCGGGAGCTTCTTGGAGTCCTTTGACTCCCTCCTGGGAGGGATGCAGGATTGCAACAAAGATGGTGGGGGGCTCTTCTCCGCCTCCACCCGAGGAGACTTCTCGGCGCGAGGTGGGGTTTCTCCCATTGGTGCAATGGGAGAGCGCCTCATCTCATGAGAATCCCCTGAGGATGGAAAACCCTCGTCCACGGGGGATGGAGAGAAAGTCTGGGGAGGGGAGGGAGCCTTCCTCGACGGCTTCCGAGGAACCAGTTTCGCCCTTGGAGAATTAACCACGTTGTCCTCTCCTCTCTTCCTCTTCAGGGGGGCCGAGATAGCCGCTGATTTGAGGCCTAGTTCAGGTCCGTTGGCGAGCAGGAGATTGTGGGCGCGTAGTTTCTGGAACTGCAGGGCAAACAGGAGATTGTGGGCATGCAGGAGACCACTGGCGAGATGAGGCAGCAACCGGTGAGTGCTTGCGCGCAGTAGTGCGCGGGCGCGCAGGCGAACGTTGGTGCACAGGGGAAACCTGGTGCTTAAGGGACTTACACACAATGTGTGAAAGCCCCTTTTGCCCCGAAGGGACCGGTGCCCGTTTGAAAACGAGATGTGTGGGCGCCCACAGCGCGTTAGCAGCCAGGAAAGGTGAAGGCAGATCAGCAGGTCTGGCAGGCGTAGGAGATCGCGAACGATCTGCGGAGAGGTCCAGGTCCAAGGAAGTAGCAGGAACGGTAGCTGAAGGATAAGGTTCCTCTGCGGGGGACTGCGAGGATGAAGATCCAAAGAGGCGCCTCCTAACACCCTTGTGAGGAGAAGGAAGACCTCGGCAACGAAGAGGAAGGCGAGCCTTACGTCGGATGCGTCCTCTGGAAGCAGCAGGCAAACCATCGGCAGTCCTCCGAAGAGGAGTCTCTGTGAGTGAACTCCCCCAATCACCCGCAGGAGAGACCGTTGGACTTAGATCCTCCCTCGAAGGATGTTCGGAGGGGGGACCTAAGCCTTCAGCTACAACAGGAACAGGGGTTTGAACACTCTCATTGGAAGCGTCTGCCACAACAGCCTCGACAATAGACAGAGGGTCAACCTCTGCTACCGCCGGTGACTGTTTGACAGCTGCTCCCAACCTAATCATGTCAAACAGGGCTTCCTTGGAGGGCAAACCCTGAAGCCCCAAGGAAGCCCAAAGCTGCAAAAGATCATTATTAACAGGAGAAATAATTAAATCCTCCCCCGTGGGAGGAGGAGGAGCTGCCTTGCTATGGGAGGCAACTCCCTCTCCCAAACCCCGAGATCGGTCAACAACAGTACGGCCTACGCTACCACTAGACGGCCTCTCACGAGAGGCCGACCGAGTGGGAGCTTCGGAGGAGGTTTGGGCTACGGAAGAACAGTCCTTAGGATTTTCCTTCTTCAAAGAAACCTTTGAAGGAGAAATATCCCGTCCGGACTTTTTCTTCAGGCGCTAAGAAAACCTCTCCCACTGGGAGGTAGGCCACTCCCTACATTCCATACAAACATTATCACTTTCATACCGCTGACCCCTACAATAAGGGCATGAGGTGTGAGGATCCGTCTCGATGGAAGACAAGAAGGTCCCACAAGGGCGGTCAGGTAACCCAGGGCACTTCCGCATTGTAGAGGCCAACTTTACAACACTCTGAGGAAAAGAAAGAAAAAGCAATGATTAATGGCTGTCAAAGAGGCGAGGGTGAAAGCGGACACGTCCGATCACCACCTGAGCCAAAGTAAAAGTGGAGCTACAACACAGGTGTGTGAGGGGGGAGGGTAGCTAACTACCCTCCCTACCCCCCGCTATCTAGCGGTGGGGTAATAATCCCTCGTTAAAATTTTATGGCTCGTCCTTTCAGCTACGCGAAAGTAATTACCCACTTTAAATAACGTGATTTGTATTCCAGTTACGGAACAAAGCTATATTTCTAAAAGCTTTAGTTTCAGAAGTAAGAATCAGTGAGCTAGCCGCCTTTCAGAGGGAGCAGAAGTTCATTACAATAATTTCAGATCATATACTAATTTTGACTCTGGGTTCATTTTATTCAAGCCAATTACATTACTGTATATGGTATTCACATGTGTTACAGTAAAAATATTTCACACCTATGAGAAAACTTAACAGCACAGCATACATGCCTAAAGGGCTCTTCTGTAGCAGTGGCCATATGAAATTAATGGTTTGATCTAAAATAAATGAAACTTACTTTTATTCCTGAAGTTGATTTTTCTTCCTTCTTCGCTCTACTTATTTCATAATACTCCCTTCCTGTAATCAACTTATAAATTGATCTACTTGGCTTTCCTTTAAGGCTGGGATCTTCCACCAGTACAAGTTTAAGATCCCGTCTTTTAGCAATTCGCTCAGCTTGTTTCAAGGTGACACTCAGCATATTACCTAGAAGTAAAGTAGAGCAGCTATAAATATTAGAGAAATAATATGTTATTAACATGCATAAATGTCCCACTCTTTCTTTACTGAAAATAACTTATCAATGTATGGTACTGTTGAGACATAAAATAAATATTTGTTAAGTGAAGTGCAGTACTATTTGACAATCATTTCTGAAAATGTTAACAAAAAATATCAACGGGGAATAGAGATGGAAAATTGTGCACAAATATAATAATAAAATAATTTCAATATCAAATATGACAAATTTAGAAACATTTTGTACTTTTCCCTAATTAATACAAACCTGTAGCTGTTCATATAGGATATATCTTTGGGTGAAGCTGGAAGGCAGCCAATAGACAAAAAAAGTACAAGGTGGCAATCCTAGCTTCCAACTGTTGTGGGTTGGTAAGGAGTGACTGGGGGTACCCCACCCACCTATCTCTACTCACAGCTCACAGAGCTACCTCACTTTCGATTGCAGGTAGGACTTCAGGAGGACAGGCGATGGCGGAACAATTTTTGTAAAGAACTACAGATTTGTATTAGTTAGGGAAAAATACAAATTGTTTCCAAATTTGTCATTTTTTCCCACACTAACAAACCTTCCATTGTTTACATAGGATGACTCACTTTTAGGTGGGAGGAAGTCCGACTTCTGGCATAGCCATTGACCCGGATTGTCCTAGAACAATATTACATTGTATCTGAGGATAAACCTAGACACCTCACTAATAAATCACAGTGTGTGTGTTATTGCAGCCTGAGCAAAAGAAAAAAGTGGTTGTAGAAATAGCATCTGAATATCTTGGTAAGGAGAGTTCTAAAAACAGCAGTCTTACATATATATAGACATACCCAATGATCCCTTGCAAGAAAACATTGGGGACATAAACAATATAATTAATTATAATCTATTCTAGGATACACAAGGGAAGTGATTCTTACCTGCAGAGGTTGAAGACAGCTTGCTGAGGACCCAAGGAGCTGTACCCCAAGAGAGGGAAAAATGAAGAGTAAAAATGCCAGGCATACTCTCATTCATTCCAAACTTAACCTGAGTAACCAATGCCCTCAACCAGCTGCTACTTGTTCAACAAGGAGCCTGAGGCCATCTTAAACCCCTTGTTGTGCAGCCATCACAGGGCCGATAGTAAACGTATCTAGTCTTCTGTGGGTCATGTGGTGAAGGTTGTTTGACACTTTCACGCACCCGCTAGTAAAACTTGAGAAACTGAGTAGTTTTGCTTAAATGCCAGAGATGTACTGATACCCCTGACTTCATGAGCTCTAGGTCGTTGAGCTTGTGAAGGGTCTTGTTGGAGAGCAAACACTATGACTTTGCGAATCAAAGAAGATATCGTGTTCTTAGTGCCCGTCCTCTTCGTTCTGCCAGAGCTGACGAATAAGGCTGATAGCAGGGGGCTTGGTGCTGCAATGCTTTTAAGATAATATCTCAAACTCCTTACTGAGCAAAGTAATAACCGATCTGGGTCATTGGTTACAGAACGGAGACTTACTATCCGGAAGGCCAAGAATCTAGGATCCATGACCGATAGTTTTTGAGTAGGCAATAAACTCAAGGATGAAGCTGAGTGTCACTTCTCCCATTCCCTTGAATAGATGGTTGTACAAGAGACCATGTAGTTCACTGACTCTCTTTGCTGATGCTAAATCAAATAGGAACGCTGTCTTCAAAGTGAGATTACGGTCGTCTGTTGCATGGCGTAGTGATTCGTAAGGAGGGCCCTTAAGGGATCTCAGGACCCGAACTACATTCCAAGGAGGAGGTCTAGACTCCGACTCAGGGTAAGTGATCTCATAACTCCATATGAGTAAGGAAAGTTCCAATGAAGAGGAAAGATCTATTCCATTCAATCTAAAGGCTTGGCTTAAGGCTGAGTGATAGCCATTCACTGCCGAGACTGAAAGGAGTTTTTCCTCCCAAAGGTAAATAAGGAACTCCGCTATTACAGGAAATGTGGCATCGATAGGAGAGATGCCCCTTCCACGACACCAACCACAGAAGACTGTCCACTTGGCCTGGTACACTGTCGTGGAGGAATTACATAGGTGCTTAGACGTTTGTTTCACAACTTGCTGCGAAAAGCCTCTCTGTGAGAGGAGACGCTGGATAGCCTTCAGGCGTGAAGCCGAAGCGATTGGACGTTCTTGTGATAGATGTTGGCGTTTGGTTGTCTGAATAAATCTGGACGTGGAGGAAGTTCTCTCGGGTGATCTACTACCAACTGCAGAAGTTCCGACAACCACTGCATGATGCCATAGCAGAGCTATAAGGGTCATCATTAGATTTTTGGATGATCTGGTCTTGTTGAGCAAGCCTCTCATCAGACAAAATGGGAGAAAGGTGTACTCATCAATGTTGTCCCACCATTGTTGGAATACTGTACATCCTGCCATAGAGCCTGAGGGTACAGGACTGGGAAACAGTACAGCGGGAGCCTGAAGTTCAGGGACGCTGCGAACAGGTCCACAGTCGGGGAACCCCACAAAGTCGGGACTTTGTTGGCTATCAGAGGATTCAAAGACCATTCAGAATCCACTATCTGAGTCACTCTGCTCAAGTTGTCTGCAAGCACTTTCCTCTTGCCGGGAATGAAGCGAGCTAACAGTGCTACCAAATGATCTTCTGCCCATCTTCGTATCTCTACTACAAGATGGCATAATTGCTGTGAAAAGGTACCGCCTTCTTCTTTATGTAAGCCACTACTGTGGTGTTGTCGCTCATCAACACCACAGAGTGACCCGCCAGCAACTGTTGGAGAGCTAGGAAGGCTGCTCTCATCTCTAGAACATTTATGTCCTGGTACATTTCAGATTCAGACCAAAGGCCTGAGATTGTTTGGTGCAGCAAGTGGGGTCCCCACCCTTGTTTTGATACATCTGTAAAGAGTAACAAAGCCTGAGGAGGGATGAGAAGATCTTGACCCTTGTGAAGGGTCTCCTCGGTCACCCACCATTGGAGATCCGTTACTTGTTCCTGGTCCATTGGCACTAGGGTGTCTGGAGACCTGGTGTGCTGGTCCCATAAGGACTTTAGATGCCATTGGAGGGATCTTATCCTGAGGTGACCGTTTGGAACAAGACGAATCAGGGAGGTTGAATGGCATACAAGGCACAACCACTGATGGGCTGGTAGGTCTTCTCCTCTGAGGAAGGGATGAGCCATTTCTCTCTGCCTGTGTTCTCTGTCGCCTGATGGAAAGGCTTTCTGTAGGAGGGTGTCTATTATCATACCGAGGTACACTAGTCTCTGTGATGGGAGCAGTGATGACTTTTTGAGATTTATCACCATCCCCATACCCTGACAAAACTCGAGAAGCATGTCTGGATGATGAAGAAGAGTCATTTTCGAGTCTGCTAGAACTAGCCAGTTGAAGTATCTTAGGAGACGAATGCTGTTCTTGTGAGCCCATGCTGACACTAGGGCGAACACCCTGGTGAAGACCTGGGGTGCTGTTGAGAAACCAAAACGGAGAACCTTGACCTGATAATGTCTTTCCTCGTGTATGAACCTGAGATGCTTCCTTGAAGATGGATGGATGGATTGGGATCTGAAAGTATGCGTCCTTGAAATCCAAGTGCACATGAAGTCCTTCGGTATTACTGCTTGATTGACCGTGTTTGCCACCTCCATCCTGAACAGAATTTGAATAACAAACTTGTTTAGGGGAGAGTGATCTATGACTGGTCTCCATCATCCAGTTGCCTTTTTCCCCAGAAAAAGTCAATTGTAGAAGCCTGGAGACCCGCCCGAGACTTCTTGGAGCGCGCCCTCCTGCAGCATGGTCTGGACTTTGGCCCCTCCTTTGCTGATCCATTCACGCAGGAGCTTAGAGGAATTAGATCCCGAGTAGGAGAGAGATTGTATGAAAGGGACGCAATACCCTGTACTGATCAATGCGATCGTCCAGGGATTGGCCCTGTGATGCTGCCACCTCTGCCAGAGGCATTACAGGCATCCTCCCACTGGTGGTCTGATGAGAAGATTGCCCTCCCTAGTGGGAACGGTCACCTCGACTGCCCCCTATACCACCTTTCCTTCCTCTGAAGAACTTACTGCCTTTCTGGTCTTTGGAATGAAAGTACTTCTTAGACACCTTTGTCTTTGATGTCGAGGGACGGGAAGAGCTGGACTGATCTCTGGGGGTTCAAGGAGCCCTCCCATAAGGCTGATTGATGCCCCTGTGTCATGGCTCTGTGGAGAAGAGAAATCTTGGAGGATTTTCTCCACCTTTCAGCTGCTTGTTCCACCTCTTTAGGGTTGAAGTAGGAAGGTCCCTCGAGGGTCGAGTTCCGAAGACGCGTCATCACTTTCAGCACCTGCCTGGGGAAACTTCCTATGACTGTATCCCTTCACTTTAGAATCGCGTTCGCTCACAAGTTGACTGTATGGTGCGAAAGGAATTCCAAGGTTCGGGTACCGGACAGAAGGAAGGATTCCAAGGACCACCTGATCATTTCCTTAGAAAGATCCGTGGAGCGAGAAATGTGGCCCGGAGACCCAAACCATAAGTCAAGCCACGAAGCAGCCTGCATGGCGTACCTTGCACCTCGCTCTATGTTGAGTAGCTCAGACGCTGAAAGGGAGGCTCTCAAGGAGGCTTGTCTCTGTAATGGGACGTTCGGTTTGAGTGATTCCACCGACGGGTCAAGAGTCAGGGTAGGATGAGGATCGTACTGGATTTCATAGTACTTCCTTTGGAGTACAAAAGGAAGTGGCAGAGATCGGGTGGAAGATGCTGCTCTAAGAGAGCTAGAAGTGCCTGCTATCTGGGAGATAGCTTTCCTTCTGGCTGCCTTAAGTCCCTTTGACCAGGGAAGAGCTGCGCTGGTCTTGGGTGGTTTCTGGGATCCAGGGATCTGATCCAGAACCATGTCCTTGCCTCCTTCTGGTGCAAAGCAGGGATCCGACAACTTGATGAAGGTCCTCAGGTACGCAAGGACCTGCCAGAAGGCATATTCTGACTATTTGCGTTCAGCTTCAGAGTGGAGCTTCGGATATGCCGCTTTTGAGAGGAATTTTTCATCCGTGTCCCTGAACTCATCTACCTCCGGACTCTTGTCTAAGAAAGCCTGAGGTAGATCAAAGTGATAACCTGGAACCTGTGATGGTCCCGCCTCAGGAGACCCCCTTTGCCCTTTCCTGCCTTCGTGCTACCCTGGCCTTAGAATTCTTCGGAACCGTTTTGGAATCTTTAGATTCCTTCCTGGGAGGGAAGTGTTTCTTCAGGACCGTTCTTTCCGAAGAAACTTGCGGTTCCTTAGTCTTCTGTGGTTCGGGAGCCGTGACTTCCTCCTCTTCAAAGGGGAGAAATACAGGACGTTGATCCCGGGGGAACAACTTCGATGGGCTTGGGGTCGAAGGGGTGAATGGCGATCTACTCAGGGGATTCAATGTCCCTACTTGTACGTGGAAGGATATCTGCGTGTGGTGGTGTGACACACTTCATCCTCCTCCTCTGTTTAGTCATCCTGTCACCAATTTGACCGGTGTTAAGGGAAGAGGTCCTGTAGGTGGGCCAGATGCACAGTCCTGTATTTCCTTGGCACTAGGTCGAGGTGGTGTTACCTTAAACACCAAAGGAACAGAATCCTGAGTAGATCTCCTCCTCAGGTCAGAAGGAGCGTCCGCAAAGGACGAGGATGACTTGTCCAGAAGTATACTAGGAGTAGCTGGTGGACGAGGAGGGGTTTGGACAGATGGAATGAGCAACCCCAGTGACTTTTGCAGAGATGACACCAAGGTGTCACACCAGGAAGGAAGCTCTCCAGCCAAAGACAAGTCGGGAGTCTCCTTAGGGAGTCTTGCAGGAGGAGACTGCCTCTCAGGATGGTGTTTAGAGGGGCCAGCTTCTGGTGGAGGAAGCTTCTTGGGCATCATGATACTGTATGCTCTTTGGTGATGCGCACTGAGCAATCCGGAGAGGTAGGAACGTTCGCCTACTTGTTGGGAGGTTCTTCAAAACCCTCTGGAAAGAGGACTGACCCACCGCTAGAGCTGTTAATAGCGGAGGATGTTGTTGGGGAGTTACACCTTCGCTAGTTCGCGAAACTGTGGCCTCAGCCCGTGAGACACTCACCTGTTCAGCAGGTGGACTTGCTGGAGAAGGTGTTCTACTCGCGACAATGCGTGTATTGCACGTGGTAGTGCGTAACTCGCGCATAGAATCAAGAGATTCGTGCTCAATGGTGCGCGAATCGCGAACAGAAGTCACCTTTTCGTGAGCAACTGAAGACAAGAGAGGCTCTGGGGCACTTGTGCTGAAGGGGCACTCTGCATGCTTGAAGAAGGGGGGGAGGGTTTGGAGCCTCCAAGTGGGGGCAACGTGCTGGGTGGGAGAACATTTAGGTGCAGAAGAGGTGGGAGAGCATTTAGGTGCAGAAGAGGTGGGAGAGCATTTAGGTGCAGAAGAGGTGGGAGAGCATTTAGGTGCAGATGAGGTGGGAGAGCATTTAGGTGCAGAAGAGGTGGTAGAGGGGTGTTGTGTAGGCGAACACTTAGTAAAGACACCCCAGACTTTGAAAGGCACTGGAGGTACTGTAGTCAAGAGAGACGCTTTTCCGAGGGTTGGTCTTGCTCGTTTCCTTGTCCGATCTGAGGTTGATTGGGATGAGGGTCAGATGTGGCGCTGTGCGCGGATGGAGAGCGGCGTGTCTAGTGTCCTCTGGAAGAGGATCTCCTCAATCTGGAGCGTATAGAACGCTTGGCTCGTGATCGCCAGGAGTAACGGCCTTTTGATTGTGAGTACTTCGCTCACGATCTAGAATGCTCGTCTCGCAATCGTTATCATGAGAGCGAAGCCCGGGATCGTAGTTGCGTATCTCTAGAGGTTGAGCGCGAAGTTGTACTTGCGCTTGAGCATGAAGCTCTTGATCTGGAGCGTTGCGCCCTAGATCAACGGTGTCGCCTCGAAGACTTATGTCTAGTCAGTGATGACCTACAATCTTTATGGGGTGAGCAGATAGCACTAGAGTGCGAACGCTCATGGGACGAACACTTAAATCGTGAATGATCTCTTAAACCTCATAAACAGGGTTCGGGTGAGCGTGAAGCTCGTAAAGGTGATCCTGATACACGATGAGAAGTTGTTGTTTCTCGTCCAGGGGAAGGCAGAACAGGTGAAGCGCTCATCAAAGGAGGATCACTGGGTCCACCAGGATCATTCTGCCTAACCTCGTCAGCTTGCTGGGGCAGTGCACGCGAGCTGGAACCATCTCTGTTGGAGGATAAGAGGTTAATATGACAATTTCGGAGATAATGTGTATTTTTCCTAACCATACAAACCTTAGCTATTTACGTAGGGTTTACTTTCGGCGTAGCTGAAATGACGAGCCATTAGAATTTTAATGAGGGTTAATTACCCCCACGCTAGTTAGCAAGGGGGTAGGGTAGTGGTAGCTAGCTACCCCTCCCCCCCTCACACACCAGTGAACTGCTTCACTTCACTTAGAGGTAGGACTTGCCTAGGGGGACAGGGCTGGCGGGCAAATATGTGTAAATAGCTAAGGTTTGTATGGTTAGGAAAAATAAAAATGATCTCCGAATTTGTCATTTGTTCCGTAACCGAAATACAAACCACGCTATTTACATAGGGTGACTTACCCTTAGGTTGGGTGGAAAGTCCCCAGCCTTACTGGCTTTGGCTTACCCGGGGACTCAGAATCCGAGTGAGCAGCACTCGAGAAAAAAGAGTCCCTGCACCTTGCAAGTTTCTTGCGTGCGGCCTACATAAGCTTGTGTGTGGAGGGAAGAAGTGTGACTTGTCCTAGGAAGGCAACCTGAAGTCCTTTAGCTGGAATTCTAGGCTAGGATGTTCCCAATACCACCTCGTCAGGGTATGGGGGACGCGACAGTATTAACTTGATACAGTGGAACCTCTACATCCGAACGTATCTACATCCGAATTTTCCAACATCCGAAGTAAAATTCGAGCAAATTTTTGACTCTACACCCGAATTTTATTTCGACACACGAAGTAAGCAATTTTCGTCGTACCGGTTGTATCCGAATTTTTCGACACGCGAAGTGCAATTCGAACACGTTCCTACTCTACACCCGAATTTTTTTTTCGACACCCGAAGTAAACAATACTCGTACGCGTAGTCGGTGCTCATAGCGCCTGGAGTGTTTTTTATTTCCGCCGATAGAAGGCAGCACTTCGACCTCGGAGGGACCCTCAATTAGCGCGGCTCGGGTCAGTCCTCTGTTCTCGTCGGCTTCTTGCGGTTGTGCCCTGTGCGTTCTGCTATCAACTGTATTTTAAATCGTGATTTTTTACGTGCATCCTTTTACGGTAATTTATGTAAAGTATGGGTCCTAAAAGGCTTAGTTTTGCAAGTGGTAGTGGTAGTGGTGAGAAAACGAAGAAGGAAATGCTTTCTTTAGACGTAAAGCAGGAAATTATTGAAAAACATGAGCGTGGCGTCCGCGTGAGTGAACTTGCTAAACAGTATGGCTGTAATATGTCGACGATCTCGACAATCCTTAAACAGAAGGAAGCTATTAAAGCAGTGAATCCTTCTAAGGGGATCACCATTATTTCAAAACGCCGTAGCCCTATCATAGAAGAGATGGAACGACTTCTGCTAGTGTGGATCAAGGACAGAGAGATCGTTGGCGACACCATCACCGAAACCGCCATCTGCAAGAAGGCGCACGCCATCTTTACGGACTTGAAGGAGGAGAGCTCTGGGGGTGAAGCTGGGGAGAGTTCAACCGAACCTTCCTCAGATGATTTCAAGGCATCACGTGGCTGGTTTGAGAAATTTAAGAAACGGTCCGGGATTCATTCAGTTGTTCGCCATGGAGAGGCTGCTAGTGCGGACACAAAGGCTGAAGCTGACTTTGTCAAGAACTTCGAAAGGATCGTGCTGGAGGAAGGCTACGTAGAGCAGCAAGTGTTTAATTGTGATGAAACCGGTCTGTTTTGGAAGAAGATGCCCAGTCGAACCTACATCACTGCCGAAGAGAGGAAATTGCCTGGGCATAAGCCAATGAAGGATCGGTTGACTCTTGCCCTATGTGCCAACGCTAGCGGGGACTTTAAGTCAAGCCCTTACTGGTTTACCATTCAGAGAACCTTAGGGCCTTTAAGGCACACAACGTCGATAAGGACCAGCTTCATGTTTTCTGGCGATCCAACTCGAAGGCCTGGGTCACTAGGCAGTTCTTTGTGCAATGGGTTAACCAAGTTTTCGGCCCTTCTGTGAAGAAGTATCTTCATGAACAGAAATTGCCTTTAAAGTGCCTGCTATGCCTTGACAATGCACCCGCTCACCCCCCCGGACTTGAAGATGATATCTTCGATGAATTTAAGTTCATAAAGGTGCTGTATCTTCCACCGAATACCACCTCTATCCTCCAGCCCATGGACCAGCAAGTCATCTCTAATTTTAAGAAACTGTACACCAAGCACTTATTTAAGCAGTGCTTTAATGTCACGCAAAGCACCAACTTAACTTTGCGTGAATTTTGGAGGAGCCACTTCAACATCGTGCACTGCTTGAAGATCATAGATCAGGCTTGGGTGGGATTAACTCGACGGACCCTCAATTCTGCCTGGAAGAAGCTGTGGCCTGATGCAGTTTCTTCCCGAGGTTTCGAAGGTTTTGACCCCGAACCTGATCCCATGGTGGGTGCAGCGGAACACGTAGAGGAAATCGTCTCCCTTGGCAAGTCCATGGGTCTGGAGGTCGACGCAGATGACGGTACGGAACTCGTCGCCGAACATCACGACTAACTTACCACAGAGGAGCTCAAGGAACTCCATGCTATGTCTGAGCACATGAGTGATGACGAGGAAGGGAGCGAGGAGGTAGAACATGTGTTAGGTTTGGCGCATATAAACGAGATGTTAGGAAAATATCAAGACGTGGTCGACTTCATCGACAAATACCACCCCAAAAAATTGCAGGTTTGTCGTGTAGTTTCCCAGTTTGATGATGTTTGCCTAACTCACCTTTTGAAACATTCTGAAAAGCCGTACCAAGCAACTATCTATCGATAATTTCTTTAAAAAAACTACGAAGCGAACTCGTGATGAAGAGGATGTAAGTGATTCAAAGAAAACGGCAAAGAGTGAAGCGGAAGAAAGTGAAACAAAGAAAACGGCAAAGAGGGAAGCGAAAGAAATTCAACCAATTTTAAGTGTAGAGAGTGAAAGTGATTAAAATTAATCATCAAAAAGAAAAAAAGAAAATGTAAAAAAAATATAAAATATAAAAAAAAAAAAAAATAAGCTAAGTTATGTTAAAATTCACTTAGTGTAAGTTAGAATAAGTTACGGTAGTGTACGTTTATGGTAGTTAACCTCTCTACCTCCTCGCCGCCCGTCCGTCTCCTCTCTGCATAGCAAGACCAACAACACCTGCGCTGGAGTTTCTAAGGTAAAGTGATGCTAAAAACCCGTTTCTTATTTATCATTTTTTGCTAATTCTTCTTTTTTACATGTCTATTATCTAATTTAGTGTGCACTATTCTTATGGGAAATTATGTGTAGTAGTTTATTAAGAAGTTATCATAGGTTTTTGGGGTCAACCACGGATTAATCCTATTTCAATGTATTCTTATGGGAAAATTCGTTTCGACATCCGAACATTTTCTACATCCGAGGTTGGTTCTGGAACGGATTAAATTCGTATGTAGAGGTACCACTGTACTAGGAACACAAGGAAGCATGGTTTACCTGCAGAGGTTTGAGGTCAGCTATGCAGAGAACCCAGGATGCTGCTTTCCCCAAGAGAGGGGAGGATGAAGAAAGTAGTAAGGGCCAGACATACTTCTTTCATTCATGCAGTCTAAAACCGGGTAACAATGCCCTCAACATTCTGCTACCTGTCCATTAAGGAGCCTGAGGTTAGACCAGCTGTTGTGTAGCCACCACAGGGCCAATAGAAAACGTATCGAGGCTCCTGTGGATCACGTCCTGCAGGTAGTGGGCTGTGAAGGTCGTTTGACGCTTCCAGACTCCGGCTTGTAGCACCTGCGTCACAGAGTAGTTCCTCTTGAAGGCCAGGGACGTTGCGATGCCTCTGACATCGTGTGCTCTAAGGCGACGTGACGGAGGAGGGTCTGGATTCAGGGCGTGATGGATGACCCTTTGAATCCAGGCTGAAAAGGCATTCTTGATGACCCTTCTCTCCGTCCTCCCTGTGCTCCTAAACAGGGCTTGCACGTGAGGACGAACTGCAGCTGTTCTTTAAGATAACCCCTCCGACTCCTTACTGGGCATAGTAGGAGAAGGTCTGGGTCATCTGTTACAGAACAGAGACTCGAAATCCTGAAGGAGTCGAACCGAAGGTCCGGGACTCCAAGATTTTGAGTCTAGTAACCAACTCAGGGACGAACCTGAACGTTACCTCCACCTATCCTCTTGAATGGGTGATGTCGTACGAGAGACCATGAAGTTCGCTGACACGCTTGGCCGAGGCCAGAGCGAGCAGGAGCACCGTCTTCCAAGACAGGTGACGATCAGAAGCCTGGCGTAATGGTTCGCAAGGAGATCTCTTAAGAGCCCTAAGAGCCTGAACCATGTTCCATGGAGGAGGTCTCACTTCCGATTGGGGGCAGGTAAGTTCGTAGTTTCGTATGACAAAGAAAGATCCAGCGAGGAGGAAATGTCTATTCCTTTCAGCCTGAAGGCCAGGCTTAAGGCTGAGCGATAGGCTTCCACCGCCGAGAGCGAAAGGCACATTTCCTCCTGCCGATATACAATAACTCCGCTATTGCTGGAATAGTGGCATCAAGGGGAGAGGTACCTCTCCCACGACACCAACCACAGAAGACTCTTCACTTCGCCTGGTAGACCCCTGCGGATGACTTTCGCAGGTGTCGAGACATCCGCTCCGCAACTTGTTGCGGAACGCCTCTCTCTGTGAGGAGATGCTGGATGGTCTCCAGGCGTGAAGCCGAAGCGATGCTACGGCTTGTGGTAGATGTTGCAGTGTGGTTGTTTGAGTAGCTCGTATCGTGGGGGAAGCTCTCTCAGGAGTTCCGTCAGGAGATGCAGAAGTTCCGGGAACCACTCTGCATGATGCCGCAGTGGAGCTATCAGTCATCGACAGGTTGACCGATAGTCTGGTCTTGTTGAGCCCCCTTCTCAACAGACAGAACGGTGGGAAGACGTAGACGTCGATGTTGTCCCACCGTTGTAGGAAGGCATCTTGCCAGAGTGCCTTGGGGTCTGGGACTGGGGAGTAGTACAGCGGCAGCTTGAAATTCAAGGCTGTCGCAAACAGGTCCACAAGGTCAGGACTTGTTGGCTACCAGGGGGGGCCAAAGACCACTCGGTACTCTCTATCTGTGAGGCCCTGCTCAGACTGTCGGAGAGCACATTCCTTTGCCCGGAATGAAGCGAGCCGATAGGGTATTGAGTGGACTTCGTTTCATCTCAGTATCTCTGCTGCAAGATGAGAAAGCTGTTATGAAAAGGTACCTCCCTGCTTGTTGGAAAAAGCCACTACCGTGGAGTTGTCGTTCACGGAGTGACTCGCCAGGGTCTGTTGGAAGTGTTGAAGGGCCAGAATACGCCCTTCATTCCTAGCAGATTGATGTGGAGGTACCCTTCTGGTTCTGACCATAGGCCTGATTCAGAACATGGGCCCTCCCCTCCTTCTTTTGACGAGTCCGAGAACAGCATCAAATGCGGGGGAAGGACGAGAAGATCCATTCTCTTGCAAAGGTTTCCGTAGGTCAACTACCACTGCAGGTCCATTCGTTCTGCAAGTCCCAAAGGGACCAGTGTGTCCGGGGAATCGTTGTCTTGATTCCACCGGGACTTGGGCCGCCAATGCAGGGATCTCATCCTGAGGCGGCCGTTTGGAACTAGCCAGGACAAGGAGGAAAGGTGACCTAGGAGGCGTAACCAAGATTGGGCTGGAAGCTCTCCTCGTCTGAGGAAAGGTTCTGCGACTCTCCTCAGCCTTGCTATCCTGACATCCGATGGGAAGGCTTGGAGATTGGAGTCTAATATCATGCCTAGATATCCCAATTGTTGAGATGGAAGCAGAGAAGACTTCTCGAGAATTACCATGATCCCTAGATCTTGGCAAAGTCCCAGAAGCATGTCTCGGTGTCGAAGAAGACGGATGCCGCTCCTGTGCGGCCATGAAGATATCAGGGTGAACATTCTGGTGAACACCTGCGGTGCTGCGGAGAGATCGAAACAGCACCTTGAACTGGTAAATCTTGTTGTCTAGGCTGAATTTCAAGTACTTCCTGGAAGACGGATGGATTGGGATCTGGAAGTACCCGTCCTTCAGAACCAGTGTGCACATGAAGTCTTGTGGTCTCACTACAAGCCTGATCGACTCTGCTGTTCCACGCTGAACGAAGTTTGTTCAACAAACTTGTTCAGGGCTGAGAGGTCGATGACAGGTCTCCAGCCTTCAGACGCTTTCTTACAAGAAAAAGTCGACTGAGGAAGCCGGGGGGGGGGGGGAGCCGTCGATGACCTTTTGGAGAGCATCCTTCTAGAGCATGGTCTTGACTTCTGCCCGAAGGGCTAGCTCCTTTGCCGATCCCATGGCATAGGAGCTCAGCGACACTGGATTCGCTGTCAGTGGAGGTACTGTAGAGATGTAAAGAACGGGACGCGATATCCTTGGCTGATCACGGAGATCGTGCAGGAATCGGCCCCGAGTTGCTGTTGCTGCCACCTGAACGCGCAACCTTAGGCATCCCCCCCACTGGGGACCATGCAGGGGGGTTGCCAATCCTAGCGTTTGCGGCCTCGGCCGCTCCCTCTAGGATTATTGCCTCCCCAGGAGGGCATCCCACCCTTCTTGTCTCTGACAGGAGGGGGGTGCTGTATAGACACCTTGTCTTAGCTGGCGGGGCCGGTTCCGATGTCCTAGGCTGAAGAGGCTGTTGTTGTTGAGGCGCTGGAGGCTTATAGGGTCCAGATGTAAGCGCCTTTGGAGGAGCGAAACGTGATTCGACTTTCTCCACCTCTCAGCTGTCCGTTCCCCGTCCTTGGGCTCAAAACAAGGTCTTTCCAAGGATGGAAGAGTGTTTGAGCTTGCCGACATCCATGGTTGGGACTTCCGAGAGGAACCTCTCGGTCACTGCATCTCAATGCTTCAACATCGAGTTTGTCCACAAGTTCGAAACTTGGTGAGCCGGGAAACGATGGTGCTCGTGCCCGAGAGGAGGAAAGTTTCCATGACCTTCCTTCCTGGAGCTCTCCTTGGACAAATTCTCGGATCGCAACAGGATGCCCAGAGATCCAAGCCAGACGACCAGCCACGAAGTGGCCTGCATGGCACACTTTGCGGCTTTCTCCTGGCTTAAGATCTCCGAAGTCGAGAATGTCACCTGCCGAGCAGAGAATTTCTCGAGAGAAAAATTTCCTGGTAAGCCCCTTCCACGTAATGGTGGAGAGGAAGGGCTAAACCAGGTTCCCTTATGATCTCGGAGTACCTCCTCTGCTGACGACTGACAGACGCAGTGTCAGCGACTTCCGCTGGAGGGAAGGGGATTGGACGATCCTGAGGAGTAGAGATAAAGGGGCCTGCCTGAAAAGGAGAAGAATGTTGCCCAGACCTCTCTGAAGCTTCTTCCTGCTCCTGCACGTGCGCTGCTTTGCGTCTACAGGTGAGAGATCATGCCGACAATGATCTGGAAGTACGCGCTCCAGAAGACTCGCCAGGTTGCCCGCGTTGCGAAACCCGACGGGAATTGCGGACAAAATCGCGCTAGCGCTTGCGCGATGGAAAACCGTTGGTTCGCGCGCAGGCGAACATGGGTCCGCATGTGCGCGGGCGCGCGGTCGTACGCAAGGGCGAGCGCAGGCGGCCGGGACTGGCGCTCGCGCGATGGAAAACCGTTGGTTCGCGCGTGGGCGACCATGGGTGCGCATGTGCGCGGGCGCGCGGTCATAAGGGCGAGCGCAGGCGGCCGGGAGACCGATGGCGCGTAAGCGAGCGAAGGCACGTCTTGGCGAGCGATGGCTCGTAGGCGGGCGAAGGCGCGTTGGCGAGTGGTGGCGCGTTGGCGAGCGGTGGCGCGTTGGCGAGCGGTGGCGCGTTGGCGAGCGGTGGCGCGTTGGCGAGCGGTGGCGCGTTGGCGAGCGGTGGCTCGTAGCGACCGATCGCGTACAGGAGAGTTAACGCGTGGGCGCGTAGGAAACATACGACGATTGAAGCGTTGGCGCGTTGAAAACGCTTGCGCGCAGGCGAAGAATCGCACGGGCGCTTAGGAGATCGCTGGCGCGCAAGGAGAGCCAAGGGCTGCCTGTGAGCGCCCATGCGCTAGCTTAGGTGTCTCCTGGGCGGTGCGGTGTGAAGTGGAAGCGTGCTGGTGCGTTGGCGCGAAACTCCAGAAGGGTGCTACGAGCCCAGAAGAACCTGTGAGGGCCTGTGCGCTAGCGTAGGAACTTCTTGAACTGCGCGCGACGAGGCAAAAACTGGGAGATCGTAGGCGCGTAGTTGAGTGGCCCACGTAGCCGCACAGAAGGTCCCAGAGGTGTTGGCGATCAGGAGATCTATGGCGAGACTCAGCTACCGGAGATCGCTGGAGAACGAGGTTGCACAGGTAAAAACCTGGCACTAAGTGACTTACTCACATTGTGAGATAAGCCCTTAGCCCCGAAGGGACCAGTGCCCGTCGGAAAACGGGGTGGAGTGGCGCCCACTGCGCATCTGCGTCCAGGAACGGAGATGGGGAACAAGAAGGTCTGGCAGGTGTCGGAGATCGCAAACGATCTGCCGAAAGGTCTAGCAAGCAGCTGTAACGGTCTGTTCTCGTCGAGGAGGATCCTCTGCGGCTGAAGATGAAGACGACCACGAACAGGAGCACCATCATCAGTCCTCCGAAGAGGAGTCTCTGTTAGTGAACTCCCCCGAGGGGGAGAGACACTCGAAGGAGAGACCGTTGGACTCAGCTGCACCCTCGAAGGATGGTCGGAGGGGGGAACTGAGCCTTCAGCAACAACAGCAACAACAGCAGGGGAGTCCTCCGAAGAGGAGTCTCTAAGAGTGTCCTTCTCGCGAACGAGAGAGGAGAACACTTCGTTGAAGAGACCAGAAGAACTGATGAAGGTGCCCCTTAGGGCCGTTGGATCAGCAAGCTGACCATAAGAGAAACGCTCCGAAGAGGAGCTCCTGCAGCTGCCCAGCACTAAGAGCATAATCGCATGAATTCCATGGTCCGGCCTTGCAACCGCTCAGCCCCTAGAGCAGTGGTTCCCAACCTTTTCTAGTTTGCGGCACCCTTGGCAAACCTTTCAAAAGTTCCCGGCACCCTTATAAGGAAATACATATTTAAAATCTCCGTTGTTTTTTTTATCATATTTTTTTGGGCTCAAGCCATGTCGTCCTGATGGAAGTTCCTCTAAGGTAGCTTCCTAGGGTATATTACAACTACGGCGATATTCCCAGAGAATTTACCTTAAGGTACCCAGAATTCTAACTCCTGGAGCGAATATCCCTAATAAAAGAGCCAGGGATATCGTATAAATCAGAGGACGTATTCTTGACACGCCACATGGCAATCTGTACCCCGAACAGAGTTAACACTTCGTAGGGGTCAAATGGCAAGAAAACGAAAAACGAGAAAGAAAAGGGGAGAGCCGTTCGTAAGGCCCTCTCTTCTCCCGTTTCGTAAGCGTGCCCTGCGCCGATTCTGGCGCCATCTGCATTCCTTTTTGCGTAGCTTTACAACTCGGTGTTTTTTCCTGTGTTTCTACCAAAATCTTGGATTTACTCTTTAATTATGCTTTCTCCAACTTCTTCTGCTTCGGATAAGTTGAGTACTATTTCTTTTATGTATAAATGTAGGGTCTTGATTAAAATTAAAGTAATTAAAAGAGTTATCTTTGATACAAGAGCTGTTGCCTGCTGGAGGCGTCCTGGACGCTGTCGCTCGCTAGATTAGGATTTATTTGGTTAGCAGAGCGACGTTCCCAGCCCCTTTCGCTTTAATAATTAGCTGCTTAGCTTATTTAGGAATTCTGTTATGATGCTTTAGTATAGCGCCTGGCGAAAGTTTTGCCTAGGCTGACCGACACTAGTCTTCGTAGCCTAGTTGTTGGCCCTTGTACTTCCTGCATGATAATTAGTCTTCCAAGTGTGATTTCATACTGTTTAAAGCGTTAGGCAACGTTATACATATAAGCTTTTTTCGAGTATTTTCCAAGATAGTATTGGAGTGAGTTTCGGTGATTTAGGTAATCGATTCTCTTAGTGCCTAGGCTAGGTTGTCTTTGGCTATTAAAATATTGTCTGTTTCCCCGTTTGCTCCCTTCTCTTCGGGGAAGGGGCAAACCCTTTCCCTCTGCTTAAGCCTTAGGCTTAACTCTAGTGGTTTGTTTGAATTAATTTTCAAATATAACTATGCTGGAGTAGTACTGTACCTTCCTGCTCCAACTGGTTTGGTTCAGAGAGGGACAGTACAGCAGTGTATTAGTCTGAGTCCATGTTGGTCTAGCGTGGGGCAGAGTCTCCCTTGCTGCCTGACACGGGCATAGGAGGTTTATCCTCCTTCGATCACCTTGGAAGGTTTCTGTAGTTATGATCCCTTCGCTCGGTGACCCCTCAGACTTGTCCTCTTTGCTGTTCCGGGTTCGGGATATGTTCCCTTTCCGGATTGGCAATTCCTTCCTTGCCTTGGTTTTAGGGAGGCAGCCAGTAGTGCCGGCCTCCCTCCCTGGATTTTCCCTGGCTGAGATGGGCTTTCTTAGTTGGGGATGATCCTTAACCAAGGCAAGGTTGGACAGGACCCTCTGTCCTTCCCCTCTGTTTTTTTCCGTTTTCCTTTGTGTCAGCCGTCTCACATCCGTACCTAGCCTAGGTTAGGATGGGGAACTGACGTGGTCCCCTGTCGGCCGGCAGAGGCCCTATCCCTTGAGTGCTGCCCGGTCCTTCCTCGGTCCCTCAACCGCTGCCGTCTGTAGATTCAGTAAGCAGTGGTTAGGAAGCCTGACTTAGTGTCTCCCCTTCCTCTCGGCACTCTTTCGGGTGTCGGGCGCGGAGGTACAAAGCCTCTTAGCCCTGCACCCATTCTGTTGTCTTCTTATGTGTTGTCCATGCCGTCTGCCGGCCTAGTGGCCGGCCGTCGGTAGGGGGGTGTTCGCTAGTTCTCTTGCTGTTGGTCGGCGGTGGTTATATGCCTTTGCTGGCCGGTCTCCTTGCTCACCTGCCGGCCGCTATGAGTGGCGGCCGGCAGCCAGGCGCTACCTGGTGTGGATGCCAGCCGGCAGGGTTTACTCACCGCTGCCGGCCGGCCTGCTACATCACTCGGTTGGCCGGCCACTAAGAGTGATGGCCGGCAGCTGGGTGCAAACTGGGTAGCTACGGACCGGCAACCACTACCGGCCGGTTCAGGCATAGGAACTGGAGTTCTCCCCCGTCTGGGTGATCCTAAGTTGCATACTTGAGACCTACCTTTGGAAAAGGGGGGGGGGGGGGGTACTGACCGGCAAAAGAGCCGGCCGGCACACCACCCTCATGTACTGTATCAGTTCTTCCCTGTATGGTGTATTCTACCAGGGGAGACCATGATATAGTAGGTTACAACACTGTCTTTTCTAACTTACTTGTGTTGCCTTGTGCAGTCACTTGGTGTTGCCTCACAGGGATGAAAAGAGAATTCTTTTCATCTTTAGCCAGAATGGTAAAATCTTACCTTAGGTGTGAGCTACACCTAATTTCCCTCGGGAAATATGATCTTTGGTTATTCTAGCAAAGACTAACCATTTGATTTTAATGGCTGGTGGGCTTCCACAGGTTATTGTGTGGGATTCACAAGTATGTGTCTTTTCCTTATTCTTTGTGGTCTTGCACGACCCGTTGCTGTTGGCCTTACAAATAAGAAAGTGAGTTCTTTCTTGTCTATTATCCGGTATTTTAAAATCATTCCTTAGGCGGGGGCTACACCTATTTCCTTTGGAAATTTTTCCATTGGTTAATCTGGCATAGATTAACCATACGATTTTATTATCTGGAAGGCTACAACAATTGGGTGTGCGGGAAATACAAGGATGTGTCTTTCCTTTCCGTTTTGTTATGCTACTGTGCATATCCAGTGATACGTAGTTCACTTGATACTCATGGAAATTTCTTCTCTTTACAGGAGGACCATCCGTAGTGCAGATGTGTTTTCTGCAACGTCCGCAGTAGGACTTCTGCGGACATGGTTTGAAGGAGGCGTGTGGCATGTGCCGTCTCCACGGATGTTCTCCGGTATTGGGTCCCTCAGGTATGTTTCGTATGCACTAACCTATCTATTGAGGCTTTTTCTTTTCGCTTCGCTCAAAATCCGTTTTTGTCTCCCCTACAACGGTGGATTCAAGGGATATAGCTAGGGAGAAGCTTCGTACCTGGGTGAAGGGCTTTCAGAAGATCACCTCTGGACCTTATCTTCCAAGTGAGAATATGAGGGCTTCCTTTTCCCTAGGGCATCAACTGTTACAGTGATTCCCCAACCTCAAGAGGAGGTCCCCCTAATTCAGATCCCGGTGGATGCTGAAGTCGCGGTCGCCTTGCTTAGCATCCAGTTAGACGACAGGATGCCAGACGTGTCCGAACGTCTGGAGGAAGACCTCCTGGCAGAAGGCCAGGATGAAGTTCGAGCTCCGGACAAGGGAGCGGAAGAGGCCGAGAGATGTCGGCTGCTCCGGTTCAGGTCCTTGAACCTGCTCCCTCAACATCGTCTGCTCTCGCAGTAGAGCAGGCCCTCCCTCCATTGTTGGCTTGATCCAACAAAGGCAGAGGGAGAAGAATGGGAAGGCAGCTGCATTGTAACTGCAGGGGCATATCCGGACTGCTATGTCCGGTTGAGGGAGGTACCAGCTTCAAAGGAAGAGACAGAGCCGGAGGAGGTCGTAGTGATAGACCATGCTAGGCTCATGCCTTGCTTTCATCTTCGATGAAAGAGAGGGGCTTCATGAACTCAAAGGTAGCTGTATTTGAGTAAGAGGCTCCCTTCCTTTGTGTCCTCTCCTGCCACAGCCTTCCCCCTTTTCGCTGAAAGGGTTTGCGGCGGTTTTGAAAACAATCGAGGCTGGCAAGCCTTTCCCCTCCCTGGTGGAGTGTAAACCCTTTGTTGCTGGCCTTTAGAAAGGAAGATTTAGTAAGCAAAACAAGGACTGGAAGGACGTCCATCTTACCTTCTCAGTCCAGATGTGGGAGGCGGATTTTGCCGGATGCCGGTTCGGCGGGATCCTCTCTAAGCTGTCTGGCTTTCTTTTGCGGAGAGAACTCGAGACAAAAGAAAGACTGGCTGCCTCTTTGTCTCTTCAGTCCACTTTTGAGACGATGACAAGTGACCCCAAGGTCCATGAAATGTTCATGGTTGTGATCAAGACTCATCTGGCCACTGTGACGAAGGATCTTTACAGCTCCGTCAGGGCGAAGAGAACCTGTAGGGAGTTCGTGTTCGCCCGGGCTACGATGAGACACGAGCCAAGGAAACTAATCTCCTCCAACAGTTGGGACAAAGACCTTTTCCCTAGTGAATCGGTCAAAGAGGTTGATAGGGCCGCCACGGACGATAGAAATCTTCTCCAGGAGTGGGGCCTGTCTACCAAGAGAAATTCTTCCCCGGATGGGGTCCCCAACCTTTGAGGAAGAATAAAAGGATTAGGATACTTTCTCGGCCAGCTAAGTCAAGTAGACAACAGCAGCAACGGCATTTGCTGATGCCCTCAGTGCCCCAGATGGTGGCAAAAACCCCGACCACACTTCAGTGGGTTCCCCAATTCGTGTCGACACAGTCTCCGGCATTCAACCCATCGTTCGAAGGTCAGTCAACTGCCCGTCGAGCAAGCCTAGAGGAGCAGCCAGAAGTTCGTCTAGGCGCCCCTCAAGGAGAAGGGGTTTCATGGGTGGTCGCGGTCAGAGAGGCAAGACCTCAGGACAACAGTCCGAGCGAGATGATATTGGTAGAAGGGAGTCTCCAACGCTTTCGGGATCGGTGGACCTTCGATCCCTGGGTCCACAGCCTACTGAAGAAGGGACTGGGCTGGAGCTGGTACAGCACTCCATCCCCATACCCTCGGGGTTTTTCCGATACTCCACCCCCGTTCTGGAGGAGTTCATTCAAGAACTGTTAGAGGAAAAGTGATCCGAAGGGTAAAGTCCATCTAATTCCAAGGGAGGCTGTTTTGTGTTCCCAAGAAGGACTCGGAAAACTCGGAGTCATTCTGGACTTGTCGCCACTTAACAAGTTCATAGCGAACTACAGGTTCAAGATGCTAACAATGCAACACATAAGGACCTTACTGCCCAAGAGGGCATTTACCGCCTCCATAGTTTTGTCAGACGCCTATTGGCAAGTTCCAATCTATTGTCGATTCTCCTCCTACCTAAGGTTCAGGCTACAACAAAGACTATACGCCTTCAGAGCCATGCCTCTCGGGCTAAAAATAGCCCCAAGGATTTTCACGATGCTTGCGAACGTAGTTCTCAGTCAATTACGCCTAAAGGGAATTCAGGTAGTAGCCTACCTGGATTTTTGGCTGGTGTGGGCAGCATCCAGGACAGAATGCTTGCAAGCTTCCCTGTATGTGATCCATTTCCTAGATTATCTAGGCTTCAAGATCAACAGAAAAAGTCTCAACTTTCTCCATCTCTAAGTTCCGGTGGGTGTGAATCCACTGGGACCTAATATCACACCGTTTTCTCCGTCATGGCAGAGAAAAGAAAGGAAATAGCTGGTTCTGTCAAGAGACTTCTAGATTCCGTATGGATATCAGATGCGAACTGGAGAGTGTACTGGGGTCTCTCCAGTTTACTTCGGTGACAGACCCGGTGCTAAGAGCACAGCTAAAGGATGCAACCGGAGATTGGAGTAGTTATGCATCAGATGCGCGAAGAGATCTGAGAAGACCAGTTCCGCTTCGTCGAAATACTCTTCTCAGGCCTTGGTCCCAAGCCAGACTTCTTAGGAAGTCGGTTCTTCTTCATCCACCTCCCCTGTCGGTGACGAGTCACTCAGACGCCTTGAAGGAGGGATGGGGAGTTCACTCTCATCAGAAAAAGGCCCAAGGGTCTTGGTCCAGTCTATTCAAGACCTCTCACAGTCATTTTCTAGAGACTATGACAGTCCTTCTTTCCTTAAAGAAAGTCTCCCCGCGTCACTCGATCCACATTAGGTTGGTGCTGGACAGCGGGGGAGTTGTGAGATGCTTGAATCGACAAGGATCAAGGTCACCACCTCTCATCCAGATGATGTTGGCCATCTTCTGATTTGGGGGAAGAAGAAATGGTACCTGTCAGCAGTTCACCTTCAAGGAGTCCGCAATGTGACAGCGGACGCTCTATCCAGGTTCACACCGATAGAGTCGGAATGGTCCCTAGACGCAGGACCATTCTCTTTCATTCTGAGTCAAGTCCCAGAACTGCGGCTAGACCTCTTTGCGACGAAAGACAACAGGAAGTTGCCCCTGTATGTGTCCCCGTACAAGGACTCCTTGGCGGAAGCAGTGGACGCGATGTCCCTCGACTGGAACAGATGGTTCAGGATTTATCTGTTTCCTCCTCACAACCTTCTGTTGAGGGTCCTCAACAAACTGAGATCATTTAAGGGAGTAGCGGCAGTAGTGGCCCACAAGGGGCCGAACAGTGTGTGGTTCCCTCTGGCATTGGAGCTACGATTGGAGTTTCTACCACTACCAGATTCAGTTCTGACCCAGTGAGTCCAGAAGTCAATTGTCTGCGCTTCATTACAGAAAACCCGGACCCAGCAGCTCATGATTTTCTTTCCTTAACAGGTGAGAAAGTGTTTCGGGATTTCGAAAGCCAGCATAGACTTCCTAGAGGATTATAAGTGCAAACCTTTTAAAAGGCAATATGAGTCATCTTGGAGAGAATGGGTAGCCTTTGTCAGGCGAAGAATCCGCAGGAGATCACGACGGACTTCTGCTTATCTTTCTTCATCCATCTCCATGGTTATGGATCGGTAGCTAACACGATTTTAACATGTAGGTCTGCTTTGACAAGACCCATTCTATATGCCTTCCAGGTCGACCTCGCTAACGAGATCTTTTATAAAAGTTCCGAAAGCCTGCGCTAGGCTCAGACCTTTAGCACCTCCAAAGCCCAATTCATGGTCTTTAGAAAAGTTCTTCATTTTGCTTCGCTGTTGAACAATAAGGAGTGTGCGTTAAAGGATTTGACCCATAAGTTATCCTCCTTTTTGCACTCGCGTCCGGGGCCAGGGTTAGTGAGATCATACCCCTCTCGAGAGAGGAAGGTCGTGTTCAGTTCCTGGATGGGTGAACTGAACCTGTTTCCGGATCCTACGTTTCTCACCGGAACGAGTTACCCACCATCAGGTGGGGTCCCTGAAGAATCTGCCCTCTGAAAGAAGATGCATCTCTATGTCCAGTAGAATGCCTAAGGTCTATCTTCGTAGAACTTCAGACTTCAAGGGTGGCCAACTGGTCAGGGGAGAAACGTCAGGCTCAAAATTTTATCACTGAAACAACTCAGGGCGAAAATCACATATCTTATTCGCAGAGCGGATCCTGACTGTTCACCCACAGGTCACAATCCGAGGAAAGTTGCTTCATCCTTAAACTTCTTTAGTTGTAGGGATTTTGAACATCTTCGTTCGTACACTGGCTGGAAGTCTTCCAGAGTGTTCTTTCGTCACTATGCGAAGCAAGTGCAGCAACTAAGAGGTTCTGTGGTAGCAGTGGGTTGCGTCGTTAACCCTGCTGTTTAACTCTGCGAGGAACAGTAGCTTAATTGGGACAATTAATTCCAGGGTGAGTATGTAGTCACATGCTGTACTACAAACTATGTGAGGGTACTGGGTGACCCACGTTGACTGTTCCACTTTCAAAGGTGAACCCAGCATAAGTGCAAACATGCGTGCCGAGCGTTTCTAACGCTAATGTAACTGATTAGTAATACAGACTTTTGACTTTGATACTTTGGTATCTTAAAAGTGGCTCCAATGTTTTTCTTTCAGACAAACAAGTTTCTGTTTACTATCATACTTATGCTTAAAGTTTTGGTTATCCTCCTCTTATATATAGATATATATATATATATATGAGTGTGGTTAACCTGTTTGTTTATTGTCTGTCAATAAACTGGTTCTTGAGAACCTTGCGTCTCCTTCACCTGTGAGCATTCATTCTATGTATATTTACCCGGGGATAATTCTAATAGAATGTTCCCTTATGCAAGCTAATATTGCATTGGTTTATGCTTTCCCTTAGCTGGAGGACTCCATCCCATAAAGGGATGGTGGCGGATTTACGAGTTTCCTCCTAAGCGGATATAAACCTTTGTCCAATACGTGTTTTGAGCGGAGGACTGGTCGATATTTCATATTGACACAGTGATTCTTTTCGAACTTCGCTTTACCTAGTATGGGGTGAGACCACTATACTCGCTTGCCTGGGGTTCATACTTAGATATATGTACTCTTCGAGACTTTCCCAGAGTCTAGTAAGACTCTTCCCTGTTGGGGGCAGGAAGCTCTATCATGGTTTATGATTAGTTGAAAAGATGTATGACGGTAACATCTTAGGTCTCTAGGTCGCGTCGACTGGGGGAAATACTTCTGAGGAGTACGGCACATTTTGAGAATCCACAGATACAGTAATGCTCTGGTATACTTCCATCAGGACGACATGGCTTGAGCCCAAAAAACGGATTTTGAGCGAAGCGAAAAATCTATTTTTGGGTAAGATGGCCATGTCGTCCTGATGGACCCGCCCTTCCCTTTCTATGAAAGGGCCGTAGGACCCCTCCCTACATACAGTATCTGTAGCACCTCGTGTTTCGCTACAAGGAATGCAGATGGCGCCAGAATCGGCGCAGGGCACGCTTACGAAACGGGAGAAGAGAGGGCCTTACGAACGGCTCTCCCCTTTTCTTTCTCGTTTTTCGTTTTCTTGCCATTTGACCCCTACGAAGTGTTAACTCTGTTCGGGGTACAGATTGCCATGTGGCGTGTCAAGAATACGTCCTCTGATTTATACGATATCCCTGGCTCTTTTATTAGGGATATTCGCTCCAGGAGTTAGAATTCTGGGTACC
Source organism: Palaemon carinicauda (assembly GCF_036898095.1). NCBI lineage: Eukaryota > Metazoa > Arthropoda > Malacostraca > Decapoda > Palaemonidae > Palaemon > Palaemon carinicauda. The sequence goes on along the minus strand of NC_090746.1, from coordinate 38,547,270 downwards.
TTAAGGTAAATTCTCTGGGAATATCGCCGTAGTTGTAATATACCCTAGGAAGCTACCTTAGAGGAACTTCCATCAGGACGACATGGCCATCTTACCCAAAAATAGATTTTTCGCTTCGCTCAAAATCCGTTTTTTTGCATTTCGACATTTTGCATCGATGTAACAACACCTTATACATAGATATGAAAATTTTCTTTACACTGATCCTGCTATTACAAAAAATGGTATTATAATACAAATACAGGTATGTAATTGCGACAAGTTTTACAGTAGTTGCACAATGTATTCAAGTAGTTACACTGTTACAGTGTTACACTATGATACAAGACATACACACAAATAGGCAAAAGTGAACCATAGTTAGTGTGAAACTTGCGATTGATGCTTGGAACACAAACTCTTGATATCAGGTCTTATTGTTGATAATGCCACCCGCATATCATCCTCAAGTGAAAGAAGCCTATTTCTTTATTTCGATTTTATTGTTGCCATGGCAGAAAATGCCTGCTCACACAGATATGATGTGGAGAAAGGCAAAAGTAGAGAAATAGCTTTCTTAGCCAAATTAGGATATTCCCCCAATGTTCCATGCCAAAAAGCTGCCAGTGTCACGTCACTCTTCTCAAATTTGACTTTCAGTGTTGAATCGGCAGACATATCAAGGAATTCGTCACGTTCTATTGCCGTGAAGTCCAGTTCTTCAGCCATGTCAGCCAGTTGGAAGGGTGATACAATCCAATCGAGTTTCTCTGTAGAAAGCGATGGAAAATACTTATCAACTGCTTCTCTTAGTTGTTCCAAGTGATTAAGAATAAGATTTTTTACAGTTCCCAGACATTTATATCGTGGTTGTTGAAGAGAAGGGAAGTTTGACACATCGTCTTTCTGAACAGCCAACTTCCATGATTTTAACTTTCTCTGGAAACCTTTCATCTTGTTAACTTATGTTACAATTCCCTCGTCTCCCCTGCATTGAGAGATTTAGTTCATCCAGCTTCATGAAAATATCTGCCAAATATGACAGCTTCAAACACCAAGTAGAAATTTCAAGCAGCTTTATGAATATATCATGTCTCTCCTCTTGGAAAAAGGTTTTTAATTCTTCTTTGAGTTCAAGAACGCGGTTCAGTACACGACCCCTTGATAACCACCTTATGTCAGTATGCAAAATCAGTGAAATATGAACCGCACCCATTTCTTGACACATCTTTTGAAAAACCCTTTTTTTCAGTGGCCTGGATTTGATGAAATTAACCATCTGGACAGCCTGGTTTAAAACCTCAGTCAACTCTTCTCCACATGTCTTGGCTACTAACGCCTCTCTGTGTAGGAAGCAGTGAGTTGTAATTATAGATGGATTTTCTTTCAATGCTCTGGTGATGAAGCCTTTGTATTTCCCTATCATCGACGGTGCACCATCAGTAAATATGCCGCAACAATAATTCCATGAAAGATCATGTTGAGTGAGGTACGAATTTACAGACGCGAAGATATCCCCTCCAGTGGTTGTGGTCTGTAATTCTTTGCAAAACATAAACTGTTCCACAATATCCTTGTCAATGAATTTGCAAAACCCAACCAGTGGCGACTCGCTGTGCGCCCTGCCCTGTACGTGTGTCATACGCGTCAGTCTACAAGCCTCACTCCCCTCCCTCCCTCCCACTCTCCCGCCAAGCTGTTCTCTCCAGTGTCCATACAATTATTACACAGCAAAATCATATAATTAGTATTGTTCTCCTGGATTGTAAATTTCCATAAGTACAAATTATTATAAAAATTCAATGAAAAGTAGCTAAGTTGAAAATTTGATCGCTAAATTGTGCAGCAGCAGCAGAAGCAGAGAGAGTGAAGTTAATGCAATTTTTTCCTCTGAATTTTGGCGGCACCCTCGAAAGATCTCACGGCACCCCTTGGTGCCGCGGCACACCGGTTGGGAATCACTGCTCTAGAGCATGGTTACAAAAGCAGTCGCTCAGCACCAAGAGCATAACCGCCCGAGGACCAGGAAAAAACCAACCAGGTAATTATTAAGGTAAGAAAAGTTGCCCCCCCTGAAGGGAAAAAACTCATACCTGGGAAGGGAACCTCCCTCGGAAGGGAAGTTACCCACCCATGGAGGCGAACCTCCTGAGCGTTCTAATGAACTAAGGAGCTGACAGTTGTCACAGGAGAACTTCTAGGAGAAGGGAACACGCCCATGACGAAGTCGTAGAGGAGGCGGCAACAACAGACTCCCCAGGCCCAAACAGGACAGCTCTGCTTCTTTGGCACATTAGGCAAACGAAAAAAGTAGACAGTTAACTGTGAAAATAAAATAATTAGTTAATATCTATTCCCCCGGGGGAACTCCGAAGAGGAACCCCGAGGGAAAAGAACATAAGAATTACGCACCAGGAATGCGCCTTCCTCCCCCACTGACACTCAGGGAAGGGGGGGAAGGCGGAGAACTGTAACAAAAACAGAATTATAACAATTATAATTATGTAATTCATCTAAGAATGTTCACTAATAGTAAGAACGAATGAACCCCGAAGGGAAGCGTTCTACACAGAAGCTGAAAAGTTAACAAATACAATTAGATTTGATTAAAAATAATTGAGACAAAATAAACGGAGTAGCAACTCAACCCGCAACGGGAAGGAAGCTACCGTAATACGAAGTAGTAATAAAAGGGTGAACGACCTCAAGAGAGAGAGAGAGAGAGACCGTAGTCAAACTAAACTCCCATGTTCTCTACGCTGATAGACCAAGTTCCCCGTAGGGAAGGAGGAACAGCGAAGAAACAGATAAATAAATAAAGTCCAGCGATGACGATTCCCCACGGCGCCCGCCGAAGGGAAGATCGAAGGACCAAGGGAGAGATCGCGACCCATGAAATGTCACCGTGGGGACCTGGGACCACACGGAGATGTTGTCGTACAATTGAGTGGACTTCCTACACACACACACAGCACAAACACTGAAAAGGAAACTTACTGTATTTCTATACTCAAATATATACATAAACATAAGAATGTTTACATATATATATTAAGTATAAGAAAAGTAAGTAATTAAGACAAAACATTAATGGCTGCTATGCGAGGAAGGGACAGAGACGTCTGTTATCGTCCGAGCCAAAAGTGAAGTGGGGCAGTTTACCGGTGTGTGAAGGGGGGAAGGGTAGCTAGCTACCACTCCCCTACCCCCTTGCTAACTAGCGCGGGGATTAATTAACCCTCGTCTCGTTAAAATTCTAATGGCTCGTCATTTCAGCTACGCCGAAAGTAAACCCTATGTAAATAGCGTGGTTTGTATTTTAGTTACGGAACAAATTAGGATTAGGCGATGATGTCGCCCTTGGGTGGCGAGCGGGGACATCATCAGCAGGAGGCTGTTGTAAGAGAGAAAGAGAGCGATCATGTCTACGCGTGGAAGTGCCAGGAGAGGGTGATAGGTGGACTTCACATATGTCCAGGGCAAAAGATGACGTTGCCACAGGGGACGGTATTCTTCTCACGCCACACTAAAGGATTTGCCGAAGAGTTTCCTTAGAATGGGGACCAGAAACCTCCAAGAATTGCCAGGCCTGCAGCCCATCTGCAAGAGGAAAGGCTCCCTAGCAGCTGGAGGTGAAGACCCTTCACTAGGGGAAACACCAACTACCCCAGTAACCCTAGGTTGGCAAGGAGTAAGTCAGTCTGCACTCCTACTCGACCGACTCCCAGAGGAAGCCGGGCGAGGAGGAGCTTCAGGAAGCGATCCAGGGGTGTGGGACGAAGCCCTAGCTCTTTTCCCTGTGGAGGTGGACCACGGGAGAGAAAGATCTCGCTTGGCTTTCTTCTTACTGTGCCGCCCGAACTTCTCCCCCTGGGAGGCAGGTCGCTTCCAACACTCATCGAAGGACGAAGCCTGCTCGCAGCGATGCCCCCGGCAGACGGGACACAGCAGATAGGGGTCTGTGTACACTGAGGACATGAAGATGCCGCAAAGGGCGACTTTTGCGACCAGGTCAAGATCGTATGGGAGCGTCAGAAGAAGGAGCAGAGTCACATCTGAAAAGAGAAAGGAAGCATGTAAAGCAATGGTCGGGAAGAGGTGGAGAGCGGATACGCCAATCCAACTAGCCAAAAGAAGAAAGTGAGCTGTGAGTAGAGATAGGTGGCTGGGGTACCCCCCCCCCAGGCCACCACAACAGTGGGAAGGTAGGGTTGCCACCTCGCACTTTTTTTCAGTCTATTGGCTGCCTTCCAGCTTCGCCGAAAGATGTATCCTATGTAAACAACAGAAGGATTGTTAGTGTGGGAACAATTGATCATTTAAATACTTACCATGAATTTATGACCCATTCATTCGAAGAAGGAAGAACTTTATTACCATAAAGAGAAAAAAAAAAAAAGAGCCAGCATATCAACTAAATGATGATAAACCCTCCTCTTACTCTTGCCATTACTGTAATTTAATGTAAATCTTTGTGAAGTCGACAAACTCAGTTATAGAATACTGCACATAAGTATCCATCCTAAATATAGAATCTTCTGAGTTGGATACCGAAGAGACTTCTTGACACTGACTAAAACGCTCAGCTAACCCAACAACCAGAGTAACCAAACTTGTTGAACTTGAATACTCTCCATTTAATCGTTTAAATTTATTCAACGTCTAAGTACAAAAGAAGTTTTAGTCCCAGTAACCTTAATCATTTGTGATGAGGGCCAATATTCTGGTGAACAAATATGGGGCTATCCTGAGCCCAAAATATAAACACTTTAAGTTGAACGGATACACCTTTGATCTGTAGACAAACCGAAGGTATCTCCTTGAATTCAGATGAATTGGAATGTCAAAATCACTAATTTGGAGATAATTTGTATCTTTTCCCTACGATAAAAACCTTAGCTATTTATAGGGGTATTACTTTCAGCCATTAAAATTTAGCGAGGTTTAACTACCCATCCCCCTAGTTAGGGGGGAGTAGGGGGGATGGGGGTTAGCTTACTACCCCTCCCACTCACAGATCTGTGATTGTTCTTACTTTTCTTAGAGATAGGACTTCAAGGGGGACAGGGTTGGCAGGTATGTATGTATAAATAGCTAAGGTTAGTATCGTTAGGAAAAACACAAATTACCTCCGAATTTGTCATTTGTTTCATAACTAGAATACAAACTAATGCTATTTATAGGGGTGACTCAACCATTAGAGGGTGGACGTCCCTGCCAATCTGGCTTTTTGGCCTTACCTGAGGTACTCCCTATTGTGCAGAGTTTTGTGGAACAATAAGGAGACCCTAACACCTCATTAAACCTGCTAAACATGGTCAACACCTACCCAAGTTATGTGTGGTGATAAACTAGCAATGTGACTGTCCAGGTAAATGTTATTCCGAGTCCTGTAGAAAATAACTGAAGAGACTGAGACATTCCCAATACCACCTCTCCAGGGTATGGGGACACAACAGTATTGGAATAATACTAGGGTACACATGGGAGTGATGGTTTACCTGCAGAGGTTTGAGGCCAGCTTGTGCAGAGGTTCCAGGATGCTGATTTCCCCAAGAGAGGGGAGGACAAAGAATGGAAAAGAGCCTGACATTCCTTTTCATTCACTCAGACTAAAACCCGGGTAACCAATGGCCTCAACCTTCTGCTACTTGTCCAGTAAGGAGCTTGAGGTACTAAACCAGCTGTTGTGCAGCAACCACAGGACCGATAGAAAATGTATCGAGGTTCCTGTGGGTCACGTCTTGCAGGTAGTGAGTGGTGAACGTCATTTGGCGTTTCCACACACACGCTTGCAATACCTGCGTCACAGAGTAGTTCTTTTTGAAGACCAAGGACGTAGCAACACCCCTGACACCATGAGCTCTGGGACGACGTGTTGGAGGAGGGTCGGGATTCCGGGAAAAGTCAATAACCTTGTGAATCCATGCAGAGATTGTGTTCTTTGTGACCCTCCTCTTGATTCTGCCCGTGCTTATGAAGGCTGAGCTTTCTTCCATCTCTGAGTCTTTCCACTCTTCCTCGTTCACTGAACTCCTCCCACCTTTGGGTGCCAACCAGAGGAGGTATTACATCATGGACGAATCCTTCTCAACGATGTCTCACCATCAGTCCCTTGAAGAATTGACCAAGGGAGTCTCTCTAGAGAGGCTCTCTTTACATCAGGATTTGTTCTCAGCATCTGAGATCCTGAACCAAGAGAAGATAGTGAAGTACGCCATGCAGGCTACTTCGTCGCTTGATCATTAGTTGGGATCGGTAGGAATCCAGGTGCGAACCAAGAATTTCTCTAAGGATCGTACCAGGAAGGCCTTGGAGACCTTCTTTCTCTTTGGCACCCACACCATTGAGTTTCTGGCCCACCAGGTAGTGACCCTGTAGGCCAACACCATTCAGAAACAAAGGGATGCGGTGTCCAAGAGATTTCACCAGCAGGTCCCTAAAGCTGAGATCACTAGGATCCAAACCTCCTCCATGGAGGGGTTCTTCCTCTTCGAGCAGGCTGCGGATAGGTGGAGGAAGTCCAACACGGACTCCCTCCTTCATTGGGCCCTTACAGCTCGGCCCTACAGACCTCCAGCCCCTCCAAAGACCAGCCAAACAAAATCATCAACGAAGAAAACAGCAGCAATTTCCATGTCTAAGGTGTCTAAGAAGCCCTTTCCTATCAAGGATGGGAACGGCAACAAGTCCAACCATAGAGGAAAACAGCAGAGAGGTGGCGGTAAGAACAACGCACGCTAGGATAGGTCATCCCCCTACTTGTCCACCAGTAGGGGGATGACTACAAAGCTGCTGGACCAGGTGGATGCAGCTCGTGGCCAAACCATGGACGGTCTTCATGATTTCCTTGGGGTATCACGTCCCATTCACTTCATCTCTCCCTCCACTGGCCAAGAATTCAGTGCTTGTGAGCTCCTTTGCATTGGGATCAGCAAAGGGGCAGGACCTTCGGGCTAAAGTCCAGACCATGTTGGAGAAGGGCACTCTCTAGGAGGTCCTTGACGGGTCCCCAGGCTTCTTCACTCGACTCTTTCTTGTGAAAAAGGTGTCTGGAGAATGGAGACCAGTCATCGATCTCACAGCTCTGAACAAGCATGGAGACGGCAGACACGGTCAGACTGGTGATAAGACCACAGAACTTCATGTGTACACTGGATCTAAAGGACGCATACTTACAGATCCCAATCCATCCGTCTTCAGGGAAGTATCTGAGATTCAACATTGACAACAAGACATACCAGTTCAAGGTGCTGTGTTTCGGCCTTTCCACAGCACCTCAGGTCTTCACAAGAGTGTTTGCCCTGGTGTCATCCTGGGCTCACAGTTTCAGCATCCGTCTCCTTCGTTACCTGGATGACTAGCTGATCCTGCTAGACCCAGCACTGAAACAAACATCTGAGGCTTTGCCAAGATCTGGGGATCATGGTAAACCTTGAGAAGTCTTCCCTGCTTCCCACTCAAAGATTGGTATACCTGGGCATGGTTTTAGACACCAAACTGCACAAAGCCTTCCCATCAGATAACAGGATAGCAAGGCCGAAGAAAGTAGCAAGGCCTTTCCTCAGACGAGAAGAGCACCCAGCCCAGAAGTGGCTATGTCTCCTCGGACACCTATCACCCCAGTTCCCAACGGTCGCCTCAGGATTCGATCTCTCCAGTGGTGTCTGAAGTCCAATTGGAATCAGGCCTTTGATTCCCTGGACACTGGTTCCCATGGGATTAGAGGAAAAGAAGAGGCTGGCAGATGAGAATCTGCTGAAGGGTGTCGATTTTCTTGTCCCTCCTCCCGATTTCATGCTGTTCTCGGACGTATCAAAGGAAGGGTGGGGGGCCTACGTGCTGCTCACACGGCCATTGGTCAGAGTCCGAGAAGTACCTTCACATAAATCTTTTGGAGATGAAGGCCGTCTTTCTGGCCATTCAGGAGCTCCACCAGTTCCTGGCAGGTCACTCAGTGGTGGTGATAAGCAACAACACCACGATAGTGACTTACATCAAGAAGCAAGGAGGTACTTTTTTGCAGCCCCATCCCATCTAGCAGTAGAGATACTAAAATTGGCAGAAGTCCACTCATTCTCACTGCCGTAATGGTTTTTATGGAAGTCTTTGTAGAGACCGAAGAACTTGAACCACGTTTTATGGGGGAGGTCTACCTTCAGACTGAGATCAGATAAGTTCATAACTTTGTATGAGGAGGAAAAGTTTCAGAGCTGAGGAAATGTCCATTCCTTTCAGTTTAAAGGCGAGACACAAGGCTGAGCGATAACCTTTGACCACTGAAACTGAAAGGCGCATTTTTTCCCACAAATACACGATAAACTTCGCCATTGATGGAACAGTGGCACTGAGTGGATTGAGACCCCTTCCACGATGCAAACCACAGAAGACATTCCACTTAGTCTGGTAGACTGAGGCTGAAGACTTTTGCAGGTATCCAGACATCCTTTTCATAACCTGTTACAAAAATCCTCTCTGTGTGGGGAGATGCTGGATGGTCTACAGGCATGAAGATGTAGCGAAGCTACTGCCTTGTGGTAGATGTTGACATGTGGCTGTCTCAGTAGATTGCATTGTGGAGGAAGTGATGCCATAGCGGAGCTATGAGGGTCATCAGAAGATTGACTGATGTTCTGGTCTTGTTGAGTACTCTTCTCATCAGACAGAATGGTGGAAATGCGTATGTCGATGTTGTCCCACCATTGTTGGAATGCATCTTGCCAGAGAGCCTTGGGATCTGGGACTGGGGAGTAGTGCAGCGGGAGCCTGAAGTTCAGGGCCGTTGCGAACAGATCCACAGTTGGAGAACCCCACAAAGTCAGGACTTTGTTGGCTACTAGATGATTCAAAGGTCATTCGGAACCCACTACCTGCGATGCTCTGCTCAGACTGTCAGCGAGCACAGTCCTCTTGTCTGGAATGAGGCGAGCTGATAGTATATAAATTGAATGTATCATGATGGCTGCTGGTGTTGAATACATGTTAGTAGATCCCCCAGCCAAAACCTATTTAAGAATGAGATAAACAATTACACTATATGTAAATGCAGAAGGTAATGCTATTAACTTAAATTACTGTACTGGAGAGAAAAGTCATTTACCTAAGTTTATCCATTACTTATGTTTGCATCTTCTATTACTTATGTTTGTATCTTCTGTGTTCCAGGTGACTCATCAGTCATTCTTTTGACTAAATAAACTTATACAAGGAAGAGTATGTTTTCTTTCTATGATTGAGGAGTCACTCATGAAGATCACCACTTCGTCTCGTTCAGTCATCTTATAAACCCTACACAATGCCTAAACTTAAGTGCCTTGATGAGGGCTGCACCTGGGAATCTCAAAACCTGGACAACGCTTTTGTAGCACCCCTCGCAATAGGTTTACAAATGCATGAAAAAGCCACACATGGAACAACTGCTCCCTCAAAGCTTAAACTGGATCCTCCCAAAATTAGTTCTAGATGTGACTCAGACCAGTGGTCAGCATTCACCAGACAGTGGGCCATGTACAAGGCAGGGATGGCCATATCAGATACACAAGCCCCAACAGCCCTGTTCTATTGTTGCTGTGACGAACTCTGTTCTAAATTTCCCAATACCCAAGGACATATCTGAAGTAAGAGCATGGTTTGGACTGGTTAACCAAGGAGCATATGCATTCACTGCAGCCAAACAAATGAAATCTTTCAGACACCTTCTCAAACCATCAACAAAATTCATCTGGACTGAGGAACAGGACAAGCTGTTTGAATAGTCAAAGGAAGCCATTGTGCCGGAAATGAAGGACGGCGTCAGACTATTCGATTCTTCCCGGGCTATATGTCTAAAAAACTGACTATTCAGTGGATGGGGATGGATTACTTTTGAGGCAGGAATAGTATTTATGCACATCCATGAGACCATTATACTGCCCTGATGGTTGGAAACTTTGTTTTGTATGGAGTAGGTTTACAATTTAAGCCAAGAGTTATGACCCCATTGAAGGCGAGGCCCTTGCAGTGGCATATGCACTTCACCGAACGAGATATATCCTTGGGTGCGTCAACCTCACTACAGCCAGGGACCATAAACCACTCCTCAGGATTCTTGATGACCGCTCTCTTTCTGAAGTCAGTAACAGAATACTTCTTAACCTGAAAGAGAAAACGTTAGTGCATGTCTCCAGTTTGAAGAATAAAGGACTGGATGCTGTGTCATGATATCCCCTTGCAACAATGGAAGAGGAAACCTGCCAGGACAGTTTGCCTTCTGCCCAACACTCTGTCCTTGATGCCATGGATGTTGTGGACCTTGCAGAAGACAACCCTGAACACGCTACAGCATTCTTCACACTACACTCAATCTCCAACATGGTTACATGGGAAATGGTCTGGGAGGCGACGTCTTCAGATGAAATCCTATCCGAACTTGCAGACATTCTGCAAAATGACAGGCCGTTAAAGTGCCAGGATCTCCCACCAGCCCTTCACAGCTTTCATCGCTACGCACGAAGCCTCTCGTCTTGATGATGTAATCCTGATGGGACACCGAATCGTCATACCCACTTCTCTACGGAGAAGCATCCTGACCTCCCTACATTCTGCCAACCAGGGAGTAAAAACTATTTGTCAACGGGCTGCAGACTCAGTCTTCTCAATCAGGAGTAGACAGTCTGATAAAGCACTTACAGGAATCATTTGTCACATTTGGAATCCTAGAAGAGCTAACTTCAGATGGAGGACCCCAATTCACATCTGGCAAGACTCAAGAATTCTTATCATCTTGGGGTATCCATCACCATCTAACCTCTGTCGCCAACCACCAGGATAACTGCAGAGCTGAGGTTACAGTGAAAACCGTCAAGAGGATGCTCACTGACAACACAGGACCAGCTGGCTCCCTCAACATTGAGAGATTCTAGAGAGTGATGCTTATTTACCAGAACTCGGTGGACCTGGAAACGAAGACCTATCAGAGACTCCATTCCAATCTCCTTTGGTAGATATTGTCCTCACAACACATGGCAAGAAACAATGAAGAACAGGGAAGTGCCCTTAGCAAAGCGTCACTCACGAGTTGTGACAAGTGGTCCTTATGTTCCACACAACTGCCACCACTGAAACTAGGGGATCATGTGTATTTACATAACCTGGTGGGAAATCACCCTAGATGCTGGGACCGCACTGGAGTGGTTATAGAGGTCCGCCAGTTCCATCAGTATGCTATTCCGTAGTTGAAGTCCCATATACAGAGCCAATGACTCCACAGCCTACAACCCCAGGGCTGACAGCTACAACTCCTATGCAGTTGCTGGATCAATACGAACCAGTCACTACTCCATCGGGTCTATCCCCACCAGAGTCCACAACTGTCCCAGCAGTTACTAAGCTACCATTATCCCTGAGGTGTCTTATGGCTCATAACAAACCAGGCATTAGGGAAAAGTTTGCTTTAAGATGACATTTTCTGGATTAGTGTGACTGTTCACTACGAGTCAATGGTCTTCAGTGGGTCACAATAATACCCCTCTGGAAGAGAGATGAGGTCTTTATATCAAGTGTATAGCAGTGCCATTGACGAATAGCTTTCAAGTCACATGTATAATTTTTAATCAGCCTATGTGAACTGATCAAGTGCTCCAAAAATTATCAATGTTTTTATATTTTGGCTATCAAGCCTATTACGGAACTTTAACAAGTTACTGTTTCCAGCCCGTCAAGTTTTATTCATACTCTTTAAAACTCCCTCTAGGGAAGGGAGATAGATAGATATGTCATTTACCTCTGTTTATCCATTACTTATATTTGTATCTTCTGTGTTCCAGGTGACTCATCAGTCATCCTTTTGTCTAAATAAAGTTATACAAGGAAGAGTGTCTTCTTTCTAATTACTGTACTTCAATAGGAATAAGGATCAAATATATTAAAATTAGAATTAAACTAGGAGATTATTATTTACAGTTATTACTAAACATTAAATAGGGATATTACTATTCAATTTAGAACCGGTAAAATGCAATGCAATTTTGTTTACTATGAAAATAAAAATAGGTCTATTATGGTAATGATAACCTGCATTTAAAATACAGGATATGAAGTTTGAAAATTTGCTTCAAGCTAATGAGAATATTCAAAGGTTTATGAGTGGAAATCATGAGGAAAAATACAAATACTTATCGTGTATACAAAGTTGTATTGATATGTCAATTGCAAATCAACCACAGCAAATTGGAGAGCTGATACCTAATCTTGAGATATTACTATTGTCAAGTCATAGTAATTTTGAATAATGTGCTAACAGCATTGACCATCTTAAGGATATTTATGATTACATGAAAGATACTGAATGTACTACATAAACTAAGCAATGGGTGATAAGAATTATATATTGATAATTACTGTAATATGTAATGTAATATGCAGTTATGTTTAAAATGTTATTACAACTGAAGTATGTTAAATTAAGTGAGTGGGTCCTTGGCAAAGTGGGCCCATATACAGTATAAGACCTCATCAGTGACTAATTATAATAGTGGCATAAATTGCATTCTAAATGGAAAGCAGAAACCAATCTAGCAAGTTGATGTTTGTTACCTACATATTTTGTTAAAATTATAGTTATGGACAAAAATACATTTTGAACAGAAAAATGTTATTTTCATTAGTAAAATAAATTTTTGAATATACTTACCCGATAATCATGTAGCTGTCAACTCCGTTGCCCGACAGAATTCTACGGACGGGATACGCCAGCGATCGCTATACAAGAGGGGGGTGTACTCACCAGCGCCATCTGTGGCCAGGTACTGCAGTACTTCTTGTCAACACCACCTCAATTTTTCCTCGGTCCACTGGTTCTCTATGGGGAGGAAGGGTGGGTCAATTAAATCATGATTATCGGGTAAGTATATTCAAAAATTTATTTTACTAATGAAAATAACATTTTTCAATATTAATCTTACCCGATAATCATGTAGCTGATTCACACCCAGGGGGGTGGGTGAAAACCAGTGTACATGTTAATCAAGAAGCTAAGTATCCCGTATTTCATATTATCAGTTATTCAAAATAACAATGAAATTATAAGTACCTGGTAAGGAAGTCGACTTGAACCATTACTCTGCCTTTAATAAGTTCGTCTTCCTTACTGAGCGCAGCGTTCCTCTTAGGAGGCTGAACAACTCTAAGGTGCTGAAGTATAAAGGGCTGCAACCCATACTAAAGGACCTCTACACAACCTCTAACCTAGGCGCTTCTCAAGAAAGAATTGACCACCCGCCAAATCAACTAGGATGCGGAAGGCTTCTTAGCCTACCGTAACAACCCAAAACAACAATAAAAGCATTCAAGAGAAAGGTTAAAAAAGGTTATGGGATTAAGGGAATGTAGTGGCTGAGCCCTCACCTACTACTGCACTCGCTGCTACGAATGGTCCCAGGGTGTAGCAGTTCTCGTAAAGAGACTGGACATCTTTGAGATAGAATGATGCAAACACTGACTTGCTCCTCCAATAGGTTGCATCCATAATACTCTGCAGAGAACGGTTCTGTTTGAAGGCCATCGAAGTAGCCACAGCTCTCACTTCGTGTGTCCTTACCTTCAGCAAAGCAAGGTCTTCATCCTTCATGTGAGAATGAGCTTCTCTAATCAGAAGCCTTATGTAATACGAAACTGCGTTCTTGGACATAGGCATCGAAGGTTTCTTAATGGCACACCATAAGGCCTCTGATTGTCCTCGTATAGGTTTTGACCTTTTAAGATAGTACTTTAGAGCTCTGACAGGGCAAAGAACTCTCTCTAGCTCGTTACCCACCATGTTGGAAAGGCTAGGAATTTCGAACGATCTAGGCCAAGGACGTGAAGGAAGTTCATTTTTTGCCAAAAACCCGAGCTGTAAGGAACATGTAGCTGTTTCGGATGTGAATCCTATGTTCCTGCTGAAGGCGTGAACCTCACTAACTCTTTTGGCTGTTGCAAGGCAGACGAGGAAAAGAGTTTTGAGAGTAAAGTCTTTGAAAGAGGCTGACTGGAGAGGTTCAAATCTAGGAGACATAAGGAACCTTAAGACTACGTCTAGATTCCAGCCTGGAGTGGACAAGCGACGTTCTTTAGAGGTCTCGAAAGACTTAAGGATGTCCTGTAGATCTTTGTTGGAGGAAAGATCCAAGCCTCTGTGGCGGAAAACTGTTGCCAACATACTTCTGTACCCTTTGATCGTAGGAGCCGAAAGAGATCTAACATTCCTAAGATGCAACAGGAAGTCAGCAACTTGGGTTACAGAGGTACTGGTAGAGGAAACTGCATTGGCTCTGCACCAGCTTCTGAAGACTTCCCACTTGGATTGATAGACTCTGCGAGTGGATATCCTCCTTGCTCTGGCAATCGCTCTGGCTGCCTCCTTCGAAAAGCCTCTAGCTCTAGAGAGTCTTTCGATAGTCTGAAGGCAGTCAGACGAAGAGCGTGGAGGCTTGGGTGTACCTTCTTTACGTGAGGTTGACGTAGAAGGTCCACTCTTAGAGGGAGAGTCCTGGGAACGTCGACCAGCCATTGCAGTACCTCTGTGAACCATTCTCTTGCAGGCCAAAGGGGAGCAACCAACGTCAGCCGTGTCCCTTCGTGAGAGACGAACTTCTGAATAACTCTGTTGATGATCTTGAACGGCGGGAATGCATATAGATCGAGGTGGGACCAATCCAGCAGAAAAGCATCCACGTGAACTGCTGCCGGGTCTGGGATTGGGGAACAGTACAATGGGAGCCTCTTGGTCATCGAGGTAGCGAACAGATCTATCGTTGGCTGACCCCACAAGGCCCAAAGCCTGTTGCACACGTTCTTGTGAAGGGTCCATTCTGTGGGGATGACTTGACCCTTCCTGCTGAGGCGATCTGCCGAGACATTCATATTGCCTTGAATGAATCTCGTTACCAGCGTGAGGTTTCGACTTCTTGACCAAATGAGGAGGTCCCTTGCTATCTCGTACAGCTTCCTCGAATGAGTCCCTCCCTGCTTGGAGATGTACGCCAAGGCTGTGGTGTTGTCGGAGTTTACCTCCACCACCTTGTTTAGCAGGAGGGACTTGAAGTTCATTAAGGCCAGATGTACTGCCAACAACTCCTTGCAATTGATGTGAAGCGTTTCCTGTTCCTTGTTCCATGTTCCCGAGCATTCCTGTCCGTCCAAGGTCGCGCCCCAGCCCGAGTCTGATGCGTCTGAATAGAGATGAAGATTGGGGGTCTGAACAGCTAACGAGAGACCCTCCTTGAGAAGGATGTTGCTCTTCCACCACATGAGAGTAGTCTTCATCTCTTTGGTAACAGGAATAGAGACCGCTTCGAGCGTCATATTCTTGTCCCAGTGAGCTGCTAGATGGTATTGAAGGGGGCGGAGGTGGAGTCTCCCTAACTCGGTGAACAGGGCTAACGATGACAGGGTCCCTGTTAGACTCATCCACTGTCTCACCGAGCATCTGTTCCTCTTCAGCATGCTCAGGATGCACTCTAGGGCTTGGTTGATTCTTGGGGCCGACGGAAAAGCCCGAAAAGCTTGACTCCGAATCTCCATTCCCAGGTAAACGATGGTTTGGGAAGGAATAAGCTGGGACTTCTCTAAGTTGACCAAAAGACCCAGTTCCTTGGTCAAGTCCAAAGTCCATCTGAGACTCTCCAGACAGCGACGACTTGTGGGGGCTCTTAAAAGCCAGTCGTCTAAATAAAGGGAGGCTCTGATGTCCGCCAAGTGGAGGAATTTCGCAATATTCCTCATCAGTCGCGTAAACACCAGAGGTGCCGTGCTTAGGCCAAAACACAGGGCTTGGAATTGGTACACAACCTTTCCAAAAACGAATCTCAGAAAAGGTTGGGAGTCTGGATGAATGGGGACGTGAAAGTAGGCGTCTTTCAGATCCAACGAGACCATCCAGTCCTCCTGCCTGACCGCTGCTAGGACCGACTTCGTCGTCTCCATAGTGAACGTCTGCTTGGTGACATAAGCATTGAGCGCACTGACGTCCAGCACCGGTCTCCAACCTCCTGTCTTCTTGGCCACCAGGAAGAGACGGTTGTAGAAGCCCGGGGATTGATGATCCCGGACTATCACCACTGCCTCCTTCTGTAACAGGAGCGACACCTCTTGATGTAACGCTAGCCTCTTGTCCTTTTCCTTGTAGTTGGGAGAGAGGTTGATGGGAGAAGTGGTCAGAGGGGGATTGCGGCAGAATGGGATCCTGTAACCCTCCCTTAGCCACTTGACAGACTGGGCGTCTGCACCTCTTCTTTCCCAAGCTTGCCAGAAGGTCTTGAGTCTGGCTCCTACAGCTGTCTGGAGAGGAGGAGAGTCAATGTTTGCTTTTCGAAGACTTGGTACCTTTCTTGGACCTGCCCCTGTGACCGTCTGGGCGGGTACCTCCTCGGCTGGGGGCTCTGCCACGAAAGGGCGGAATAAATCTGGTAGCAGGAGTATCAGCCACTGGGGTGCGGTAAGTTCTTGGTACTGAAGGTGCAGCCTTAGCCTTCCGTGCTGAAGAGGCCACGAGGTCATGCGTATCCTTCTGTATAAGAGCCGCAGACATTTCCTTGATAAGATCCTCAGGAAACAGGAACTTAGAAAGAGGAGCAAAAAGTAACTGTGACCTTTGGCAAGAGGTGATACCAGTGGAAAGGAAGGAGCAAAGTTGTTCCCTTTTCTTGAGGACTCCCGATACAAACATAGAGGCAAGTTCGCCGGAACCATCGCGAATTGCTTTGTCCATACAGGACATGATCAGCATGGCCGAGTCTTTGTCAGAAGGGGCAGTCTTCTTGCTCAAGGCCCCCAGGCACCAGTCGAGGAAATTAAAAATTTCAAAGGCGCGAAAGACTCCCTTTAAGAAGTGGTCCAGGTCAGAAAAGGTCCAGCAGACCTTAGAGCGTCTCATAGCCGACCTTCGTGGAGAGTCAACCAAACTTGAGAAGTCAGCCTGGGCAGAGGCAGGGACCCCCAAGCCTGGTTCCTCTCCCGTGGCATACCAGACGCCCGCCTTAGAAGTCAGCTTAGGAGGCGGAAACATAAAAGACGTCTTTCCCAGTTGCTGCTTGGACTGCAACCAATCCCCTAACATTCTCAAAGCTCTCTTTGATGATCTAGCGAAGACAAGCTTAGTGTAGGCAGACTTAATAGGTTGCATGCCTAGAGAGAACTCGGATGGAGGAGAGCGAGGGGTAGCAGAAACAAAGTGTTCAGGGTATAACTCTCTGAACAGAGTTAGGACCTTGCGAAAGTCAATGGAGGGTGGCAATGACTTGGGTTCCTCCACATCAGATGAAGGATCATCCAGGTGAGCAGCTTCATCCTCAGAAACCCCATCACCTGAGGGTTGAGAAGCGAGAGGTAACGATAAAGCGGTAAGCTGAATGGCTGAATCCTGAAGAG
This sequence comes from Palaemon carinicauda, assembly GCF_036898095.1. NCBI lineage: Eukaryota > Metazoa > Arthropoda > Malacostraca > Decapoda > Palaemonidae > Palaemon > Palaemon carinicauda. The sequence continues at coordinate 38,529,906 of NC_090746.1, read as the reverse complement.
CGGGTGCATGCGCACTTGCGGATTCATCCTCAAGTCTCTGCTGAAGAGGATGAGGGCTGGTAATGACAAAGTCATGAGGCTGGGATGAAGGAGGTTCTGCGGGGGTCTGAGGAGCAAGCGTGGTGAGAGGCGAATGCTGTAAAGCATGAGGCTCATGCTGCATAGTCTGCGGTTCAAGTTGAATGGGAAGCGGCTCAAGCTGAGAAGAATGTGGTTGCTGCATGCGTTGAGGTGGCTGTCTCATAGCATGAGGTTCCTGCCTCAAGAGTTGCGCTTGCCTCAAGGGTTGAGGTGGCTGCGCAGAGAGAGGCTCTTGTCTCACGAGTTGAGGTTCTAGCCTCAAGAGTTGAGGTGCTTGCCTCGAGAGTTGAGGTTCTCGCCTCGAGGAAAGTGGAGGTGGCTGCCGCAAGAGTTGAGGTTGCTGCCTCAAGGATGGTGGAGGTTGTCGCACCGCAAGAGGTTGCTGCCTCGAGGATGGTTGCAACGCATGAGGCTCCTGCCTCAAGGGTAGAGGAGGTTGCTGCAAAGCATAAGGCTCCTGCCCCAAGTGTTGAGGAGGTTGCCGCGTGGCAAGAGGCTCCTGCCTCAAGGAAAGTGGAGGTTGCTGCACAGCGCTGGTATCTGGCAACTCCCAATGCGGCAGCTCACGCATGGAGGTAGCTTGAGGAACCTCAACATCATACGTCTGGCAGGCTGGACTGCGCAGAGGTGGAGGAGCGCTCGCAGGAGGTGTGTTAACCTTCTCTGCCTGAAACTCCTGCATCAACACCGCAAGCTGCGACTGCATAGTCTGCAGCATAGCCAACTTGGGATCAACAGAAGTTGAGGTCTGTTGAGGCATAGCTTTAACAGAAGTTGAGGTCTGTTGAGGCATCGCTTTACCTCTCTTAGGAGGCGTGCAGCCATCCGATGACTGCGGCGAGTCCGAACTAGCCCAGTGGCTACACCTGGGCTGTTGGACTCGCGAGGTCTGGACCTTACGCTTAAGAGGCCTTGAGACCTGGGTCCAGCGTTTCCTCCCGGAAACATCTTCTGCAGACGAGGAAATTAAGGGCTCAATCGTCTGAGAGTGGAAGTGACGATCTCTATAAGATACGCCCGCAACCACTGAGGATACTACTGTGCGCCGATCAAGGCCTGCCGAACCCTTTTGCCCTTCGACATTGCTTCTCCCCTGGGCTTGGGAGCTTGCAAGAGGTCCCGGACTGGGAGGACGACTGGCACGCACAGAAGTATCCTCATGCGCAACACTGACACTGACACTAGGCACAGCACTGGCACTACCACTTCCCACTGCACTTTTCACTTTAAGTTCCTTGACATCTGCCAAGAGAAACTTGTGGTCACTCACTACCGACTCCACCTTATCACCTAAAGCCTGAATGGCACGTAAAACATCCGACATATCAGGCTGAGCACTAATAATAGGTTCGGGGGTAGCCACTACAGGGGGAGGAAAAGGTTGAGGATCATGGGGGGAGGAATAAAGCAAAGAGCGAGCAGAACTCCTCCTAACTCTCTCCCTCTCTAACTTAGTCGTATACTTGAGGAATTGAATAAAATCAAATTCCGAAAGCCCGGCACATTCCTCACATCGATCTTCCAACTGACAGGATTTTCCCCTACAGTCGGAACAAACGGTGTGAGGATCAACCGAGGCCTTCGGAAGACGCCTAATACAAGTCCTAACACTACATCGTCTTTGGGTAGGAGCTTGAGAATGGTCGGACATCTTGAATCAGAGAACAGTCAAGGGGGGTTTCCAAATTAAAGCAAAGATCGTTATACCATTAATCAAAATCAATCCAAAAGCTATCTAAGCTAAGGGAAAAGCTTCCTGTATAGCGAAAGCTGAAATCTCAGAGCAATACTTCACCAAAACCGTGAACAAAGACTCCAAAATCATAAGCGTATCCATGTAGTTCTTGCCGGAAGCACGACAGAGGAAAAATTGAGGTGGTGTTGACAAGAAGTACTGCAGTACCTGGCCACAGATGGCGCTGGTGAGTACACCCCCCTCTTGTATAGCGATCGCTGGCGTATCCCGTCCGTATAATTCTGTCGGGCAACGGAGTTGACAGCTACATGATTATCGGGTAAGATTAATATTGAAAAATTTAATTTTCTTGTATTAAATATTGTGCTTTCATTGAATTTGACCTTCATTTCAACAGCAAATAAACTGGAAACTGTAGACCATCTAAGAATAGGGATAATTTTTTTAGAAATCTAATGGTTTTTGCTCCGCCATGTGCTTGCTTCACTCTCGGAAAAAGAAAAACATCAAATTCTTATGTTCTGGCAAGTGGTACATACTCAGGTTTTATTATAGTTACGGACAGGAAAATCTTTCCTACTAATAAACAGCTTTTTCCTACAGAAAAAAGTAGTTTTTTTCGCTAGGTTATATTACCCTGTAATACAGTACAATAATACCCACAACTATAATAAAACCCATATTTTTAAATCACATGAAAAAATAAAAGCACACTAAGGGTGTAGAGAGATTTTGCTGTCATGGGGTAACATACAGTAAACTGCACCTGTAAACATAAATCAATGACTTACTAGATTCTGCATTTTCTATCAACAGTATAAGAGGGGATCCATCGTCTAGTCTCTTCTTGCCCATTTTTCTTTCATTCTCTTGGTTTCCCGACTTAACAGCATCGCTAAATGTTTTAAGTGGTACTGAGGAGGTATGAAATTCACGAGGATAAATATTACTCGAGTCCATCGACAATCCATGTACACCTATACCATATTTTGAAATACATGATTTAAATAAGGCAACTTGTGTTGGGACTCCGTGGAAATACTTCAGGTTAAGGTCCACACAAACTCCTATTCCTGGAATAGATTTCTCACTAATTGGTTGGCCTCCTATAATATTGCTACCCTTAGCGATTACTTGTACTGATATGCCTTTTCGTAAGTAACGAGTAATGCTGACAAGTCCACGGTTAATAAGCATTTTGACACATTACCAGCATACGAGGTCGACAAAATGTACAGTTGATACGGAATATTACAGATTATACCAACATAACCAGTGCAATTCAGTAGCTATGAGAGGTACGCTCTTTGTAACGGATCCCCCAAAAGAAATTTATCTCGTAATTAAATGTATTTTGATGGAATTCATTTTCATAGAATAAAATATATCCTCATGATGTATTATTTGTAAAAGTTTGAAACTTAATATCAGGGGGTTAGGGTAATATATAGGTTGACAAAGTAACCCCAAACTATGATAACATATTCAATCGAAATGGCACGCGAATACGTGTACATTGCAACTAAATAACGATCTAGCAAAAAAGAAAAATAGTAATATTACAGTTATCTGCACACACACACACATTATATATATATATATATATATATATATATATATATATATATATATATATATATATATATATATATATATGTATATATATATATATATATATATATATATATATATATATATATATATATATATATATATATATATATAGGCCTATATATATATATATATATATATATATATATATATATATATATATATATATATATATATACATATATATGTTGCAAGAAGACGGATGAATGAAGGAAACACCAACGTTGACCATCAATACATTTAATACCACACAACCCTATAAATAATATACAATCTTAGTTAGATAAAGATAAAACTTATGAACATTGAAAATAGAATATTTACATTTATACATAAACTTCACTTTGCACTATTAGTCATAATGATTCTTTAATGTCAGACTAATTTATCACGTACCAGGAATAGCACAACACAAGAAATATAGAGTCCTTTCTAAATCAGGATAACCTGCTGCCAGTGAGCATGTTATAAAAGAAGTATTCCTTTTCGTGCAGACTGTTTCAATTAGTTTCCTGTTTGTTGGGTGGTCCTCTTCGCTTGAATACTATAACTATGGAAGTGTTGATAGGAGATGCTCCTAGTGGTAGTCTTAGTTGTCCTGGGAAATTGCTTTTAAAAGAAACAAACAAGCGTAGTGACATTTCTTAAAGGTATAATCAACCTCCTCTTCATAAAAGTAACGTGCCAAGTTTAACTATCATAACCAAACTAATTGTTAAGTGCTATACATTAACCCCCTTCTTTTGTCGATGTCCCCATCGGAAAAAAAAAACTATAAAGATTTACACTGTTTTCATTTGCTTTTTCCCTTTTCTCTTTCAATCTTTCGGATCTTCTAAGCCTTTTATTAAGACTGTCACTTATATTATCATTGTTTTCTTTATCATTACTTATACTAAGTGAAGGCAATGTTTCTCTTTCTTCTCCATTTCCATTTATTTTATCGGTATCAATACCAAATTTCCTCAAGACCTCTTCCATATCAGGCATTTCAACCTCATCTTCATCGGCAATTCTAGCGGTTGGATTTGATATATCACAATTAGTATTTACTCTACAAGACTTTAATGGTCTGATATTGGCTCTGTGTATTACTTTAGATTCATGCCCAACTGGTCGTATTCTAAGCAGGCCACATTTGTCATCTAATATTTTTTCAATGACCCATTCTTCACTCCCAAACCTATCCTGTAACTTTGTTCTCCCAATCACTTGGTTTTATCTTATCAAAACCTTTTGCCCTACCTTTAATTCATTATCACCAGACTGTTGCAACCTGCCCTTTGCTTACGAGTGTTATGCCCTGCAATTTCCCATGCTTCTCTCTGTATCTTCAATTGCTTATTAATCCATTCCTTATCTCTTTGTGTCCCTCCGATATCTAAATCAGGGTCCCAACAGTCAATACTTAATTTTGGTTTGCTACCAAATAACAAAAAATAAGGAGAATATCCTGTTACTGAATGAGGGGTTGAGTTATAAATTGAGATTAGTGACTGCAGATATAAAAGCCATTTTTGCTTTTTCTCTTTATCCAGTGTTCGCAATAAACTGTATATTGTTCTGTTTGCCCGTTCTGTCTGGACATTTCCCTGCTGATGATAAGGAGACGTTTGAGATTTTGAGATATCAAAGATTTTACAAATTGACCGAACCAAACTGCTTTCAAAATTTCTACCTTGGTCAGAATGTAGTCTTTCCGGAATGCCAAATTTATAAAATACCTCGTTGACCAAAATTCGGGCTACAGTGGTTGCTTTTGGTCTTCAGTAGGGAACGCCCATCAAAAAATTGCTAAACATATCCGTTAGAACAAGAATGTGCTCTTTACCCGTTGAAGATTTCTCAACAGAACAGAAATTCCATTGCGATAAATTCAAATGGTCTGCTGGTTCCAATGTGAACTGGAATAGTTTTAACACCCGGCATCTCCTCCTTTGTGGGCACACACACTAAGCAATTTTGAATATATTCCCTAACAAAACCCCTAACATTTGGCCAATAAGCCCTCTCAGTTAAAACTTTCTCTGTTCTATCTATTCCCTGGTGACCAAATTTATCATGGAGTTCTAACAAACACTTTTTCCAAAGGCTTAATGGAACTGCTAACCTCTATTTTGATCTTTGGAATTCGTCGGTATCTACGTTATAAATTATTTATTTTCTTATCTGTAAATTTTCTAATTCTATCTTCCATGTGATTAATTCAGGTTGTAATTTAAGAATCTCTGTTTCCGCCGGTTCCCCAAAAATCCATTTTCTAACAACTGTTGAAATAGGACATGTCTTTTGCTTGGTCTCTACATCCTCCCAGTCTAATATGTCCTGTGACATGATGACTCTGACGGAGTCACTTGTTACACAAGGTTCAATCCAAATATCATCACCATCAGGTTCTTCTGCGTCCCTAACCTGCCTCGAGAGCGCATCAGCATTAGAGTTTTCCTTTCCTGGCTTAAACTTTATTTCAAAATTAAACACTGCTAAATCTGCCACCCATATCTGCTGTGTGATCTAGCTTAGCTGAACTAAGTTACTAAGAGGCCCATTAGCCTATCTGTAAAACCAGTGCACCTACTTCCAATCAGATACATCTTGAACTTCTCAGCCATTGCCCAATGCAGACCACATAATTCCAACTTCCTTGAGCTATAATTTCTCATGTTTCTCTCATACTTTCTTAGGGATCGACTAGCATAAGCTACTGGATGTAGCTTCTTCCCGAGTTTTTGTGATAATACTGCCCCTAGACCTTCAAAACTTGCATCGATTTCTAAAGTAAAGTCCTTACCAAATTTAATCCCTTGCAATATGGGAGCATTGATGAGAGATTGTTTTGATGTCAGAAATGCCTGTTCTTCTTTCTCCTGCCATTTATCCACAACGTTCTCGCTAGATTTCTTTATTTTCCCCTTTAAAAGTGTGTTGAGTGGTTTAGCAATTTGAGCAATTTTTTTTATAAAACGCCTGTAGAAACTACAGAATCCTAAAAAACCTCTCACCTCGTTTACAGTCTCTGGTCTTTTCCACTCTTCTACAGCCCTTACTTTTTCTGGGTCTGGACCAATACCGTCATTACGGATTATAAATCCTAAATATCTGACGCGAGTCTTCAGAAAACGACATCTATTCGACTTTAACCTCAGGCCAAAATTCCTTAACCTTTTTAATAATAATTCAACTTTTTCTTAATTTTCATCAATAGACTTTGTAAAGATAATAAGATCATCCAGATAAATAAGTAAAAAAGTCATAAACAAAGTCTCCCAAAATATTTTCCATACACCTCTGAAATGTAGCAGGGCTATTTGTGAGTCCCATTGGACACCTCCTGTACTGGCAATGACCCCAAGGGACAAAGAAGGCTGTCCTATGCCTGTCATCTTTTTTCAATAGAATCTGATGATAACCTTGTGCCAAGTCAAAAGTAGAAAAGTTACCCCTCTCTAATACGTCCAGACTTTCAGATATTCTCGGTAGAGGAAAAGCGTCCTTGATAGTTATCTTATTCAACTTCCGATAATCAATAGTTAACCTAAGCCCCCCTCCTTTCTTTTTTACCAAAACTATTGGTGCAGCATAAGGGCTTTTACTTTCCTCAATAACTCCTCTTCTTGTCAGATCCTCTAAGAGTTCTTTGGCCTCTGGTATTAAGGCAGGGGCAATTCACCTGTATGGCAGTTTAATGGGAGTTTCATTTGTTAGTTTTATTTCGTGTTCCCATCCCTTTGCTGTACCCAAGTCCTCTTCATGAAACTCAAAACAGTCTCTATACCTATGAATAAGCTCTTCCACTTTACATAAGGTCTCTTCATTTATGTTTTCGTTAACCTGTATTCCAAGTGCTTTCCTAAAATCCCTTTATTCTCTTTTTGTTAATATCTTATTATCTGAACAAGTCTCTTTGTTTTCTACTACGGCTAAAGTTGCTTCAGCAATCCTTCCATTTGCTTCTATTGTTATTTCATCCTCATTCCAATTTGCTAAACAAGCAAAACCTACACCCCATTTAATAGCTGTAAAACTAGGAACTATATGTATTTGTGTGCTACTGTTATTAACACACATTGAGTATGTGTTTGAGATGTTGAGTCTTGAAATAAAGTCAAGCATGTTAACTTTAAAATGGTTTATTCTCTAAAAACAAGTGTTAACATCTCCATCATAGGAGTACAGCTAGTTTGGTCGGATGACCAATTCAGGTGAAGTATAGAAAAGAACTGCCTAAAATATCGATATCACAGATATCGTATATTTAGTTATCTCAGCATTTAAACACAATATGTAAACTTTACATTAGTCTAGGAAGACACCTGCATCCGGTGGTGACACAATCTTTCACACGGTATGCATGTGTGTTTATGCTTCATAAAAATGTTACATTGCTGAGAGATGCAAAATGCATCCTGTTATGATTTTGTCTGACTACAGCAAATCTCACGCTAGCTTCTTCTTCCACAATGACATATTACATCATGTGTTTTAAACATTTAATAACTAACTATTACATCAGCTCGGCCAGCTATCTCAATTTTTTTTTTCTAAAAATTTAACAACATGCTAAAATATGTTTACTAGGAGTGTGACTGGATATATGCATCATTCTTTGTTTAACTTTAGCCATAAGCAAATGAGGACGAATGTTCAAATAGGCATATTATAAAAAAAATAATAACAATGCATATGAAAAGGTATTACCAAAGCAAAGAAAAAAATGCATAATAAATACAGATCATATATGGTACATTGCTAGCAAATGATTATATGGTACCAAAAAAAATTACTGATATACATATGATTCGGTAACTTGTTAAAGAATAATTGTTACCTTTGTCAGAAACATAGATTAACACAATACGGTAATTAATAAATATATTTGTTACCTTGATAAAGATTCAATTTTATGCACAAACACGAATTCCTGGTACGTACACGTACCACGGTTTCGTACATATACATATATATATATATATATATATATATATATATATATATATATATATATATATATATATATATATATATATATATATATATATATAGGGCTTATATATTTTATTAGATGCCCATAGATTCTGTTTTTTTTTATTTTTTTTTCTCTTTTCTTTTATTAGATGCCGAGAGAAAAAAATGATTTATTTTTTAAATGTTTTTTAAATGTATTTTTAAAAATGCAAATGTTTTATAGTCTCTTCAATTACATATTACTAGCGTACTAACTGCTTTTCGTACACACGCTATTCCCAGACAATTTTACTCCTTTTAGCGAATGAAGTGGCCACTTTCAAACGGCTTTAAATTGAATTAAATAAGGAGTTTTGTCTGGACATGGCAAAACGTTCTGTTTTAGCTGCAAACTGTTCCTTAACCTACGCCAAACAAGGATGTTAACGGCGATAAATATCATCACCGTCACAACTGTTCCTGCTAGTAGTATGGGGTGAAGAATTTCTTTATAAGTCGGTGACAGGTGGTCCATCTCGGTCAATTTCATCAACCGCTTGGCTACCTGTTTGTTGTAAGGGAGAGGTAGTGATGGCATTGTAGTCGACCACGTGAAGTTCGCGAAGTAGGCTTGTTCTCTGATGATGGTCTTGATCCCGGTCACCATGGAATTAGGGGAAGTCCCGATACAACCATCTGCTGCAATGAAGATTTTGGAATAGGACGTGGATCCGTCCGGGCATGATACATTGAAGCCGTCCTTGTCGTATCATATCCACGAGCCGTTGTTCAGTCTGCAATTGAACTCATTATTGTCAAAGGGATAAAGTTTATCCAGACAATTTTCACTTGTATCGGAGAGAGCACCGTTTAGCACTATACCTAACTCGCATGAATCCATTAAGTTTTTACGGAATTCAAATGAGTCAGCTGTATATATTTTTCTATCCATTGCATCTGAACAGTGAGTTAATTGATTTAAGTCTTTAATGAGAGTATATGTTTCCTTGTCTGGGGAAATCAATACGTGTCCTGTCAAACTGGATATTACTGGATTTGAGTGATTCGTCATGAAAGTCGGAAATGGTGATATCCTGTAAGATTGCCAGGCATCAGAAGAATCAAAGGGAATTGTAATCATAATCTTGTTATTTTCAACACTTACTGTAATTAGGCTGTAATAAAATTCTAACCTACGTGCGTCTAACAAAGGAACATAGCCTAGTTTCTCCCGTACGTTCTCCAGAACTAACTTTAAGTATTTTATAGGCAACAAATGGGGCGACAGTACACCTTTAGTTGCTAACGTGATAGCTTCTACATAATCTTTTGATTTCTCAATGAAATGTGCAATTCTGTTATTTATGTGATCTATTTTTGAATCATAATACGTTAACGTTGCCAACAAATCCTGTACTTCCATAATCTGACTGATATTACTTGAATGTTCATTTACTAAATCCATAATTTAATTGATTGAAGCTAACTGATTCCTTAGTTCTGACATAATCAATTCATCTTCATGAGTCAAGAACTCAATTTTCTTATTTTGATTACTAATCTTAAGACGATTGGAAATTCCTAAACCTAAACTTGCAATAGACCCAAAGATGTTTAATGCAGCAAAAATAAACGGGTTACGTCTTTCTTTTTGTTCGTGTCCTACAGTCCACATCAAGCAAAAATAAACGGGTTACGTCTTTCTTTTTGTTCGTGTCCTACAGTCCACATCAAAAGGTCACAAGCCAAAGATTCTGTCTTGTAAGTCTTATTTTGCAAGTCATCAGATAGCATCTCTGCAACTTTTAGTGTCGATCCAAGCGAACTCTCTGTAGTCAAATGAAAATGTCTTCTATGCAACTCATCTAATGAGACAGCAAACCTTGAAATGGCGCTTTTTAAGCTAGTGACATCATTCTCTGGAAGAAAAATTGCTTGCATATGCACTTCTACAACTACGTTGCTTGATGTAATAAAAACGTCTTCTTGTCTTTCAACTATAGTGCCATATTTAAAATCTATACTTTTAGTTTTAGAGCTCATCCCACACGAGAAAAATGTCTGAGCGAACAATATCACTCCCAGCAACAAAAAATTCATCTTGGAAACCTGTAACGAGAAAAATATGTGTAATTACTCCTGTATTAAGAAGAAAACTTTTAACATACAAATAAAAATCTTTCCCTCACTTCTTTCCCTCTCTTTTTTTTTTATTTTAATTTCTTATGTGAGCCAATGGTACTATTCTCTCATCCGTGGGTTGGGATACGTTTTGAACTCTAAACCTATTGGCCTTTAATGTTTCCAAAATATTAAATGGTCCTTCAAACTTAGGTGTTAGTTTATAATTGAGTCCTTTACGTACATTTACCTGTATGTATACATTATCACCCACGGTATATGTTTTAGTTGGCTTCGCTATTTTATCCTGATTCCTTTTCATTATGATTTGTGATTCTTCTAAATTCTTTCGAAGGATATCATATCGACTTTTGCTTGCATTTATACATTCTTTTAAAGGATTTGATAGATTAGTTGTAGGCGTTAATACATGGAAAGGCGTTCTAACTGGTGTACCATACAATGCTTCATGCGGTGACATTTTAATTGATATATGATATGAATGATTCAGAGTACTCAGTACCGCAGGTATTGCAATATCCCGGTTGGGGTCTGATCCCCCTAGTGTTACTCTTAATATATTTAAAACCTTCCTATTTGCTCTTTCCACTAGCCCATTCGACTCTGGGTGATATATCATGGTATTTATTTCCTTTATGCTAAGGAATTCACACAATGAGGTAAGAAAGTGATTATTAAATTCTCCACCCGAGTCTGAGATTATCATGTGTGGAATTCCATGTTTACAAACTTCCTAGCGCATTCAATCGCAGTTTTAGATTTAAGCGCTATTAGTTCTGTATATCGAGTTAAAGCATCTACAATTACTAAGAGGTGCTTATTTCCTCTGTCTGACTCGTAAAATCCTGTTAACAAATCTAAATGTATTCTTTCAAAGGGTTGATTGGGCACGGGATAAGCCCCTAGGCTGACAGGTGTTTTCGTATGCCCTTTGTTTTCCTGACATGTGCGACAATTAGTTATGTTTTTTTATATCTGTAAGCATTGTATGCCAATAAAACAATGATTTGGCTTTCTGTGACATTAATGAGAAACCCGGGTGTCCATGTAATGGATTTGCATGCAACCAATTCAGGACAGTGGAAATAAGTGAGATTGGTACCACTACCTGGTCGTTAGTTACATGTGGTGTATTGCGGGTTTTCCTTGTCACGGTCCTACACAGAATATTATCTTTGATTATATAATTCTGCTGCTTATACTTTATATATCCCTTTTCCTTATGATTGCCTTTCAAAGCATTTATAATTGTTTCTAATTTCTGATCTTTTCTTTGCTCAGTCTGTAATAATTCAGCGCTCCAGCCTAAATCTTCTTGTTCAGATATCGTTTTAACAATAGGCATGGATGTTGATATATCTATTAATTCAGCTAAAGGCTCCGTACAAGATGACACGGGATTGCGTGATAACGCATCCGCAATGATATTTGCTTTCCCAGGTAAATACCCGATTCTCGCGCCAAAGTCTTGAATGATCAAATGCACCGAGTTCGTTTAGGGCTGTGGTTGAAGCCTTTAAAGAACTCGGTTAGGGGTTTATGGTCAGTAAGAACCTTAACAGGATAACCGTATATTATGAACTTAAAATGCACTAGTGAATTAACAATAGCTAGCCCTTCCTTGTCTATAACTGCATACTTACTTTTGGAAGTTCTCAGTTTTTGAGAATAAAAAGCTATCGGGAAAAATTGTTTATCATATTGCTGAAGCAATACCCCTCCTACTCCTAAGTCTGAGGCATCTGTTGCAATGAAGAATTCCTTACCGAAGTCAGGAAATTTTAAGATAGGAGAACTACACAGTTCATCTTTCAAGGTATTAAACGCCTGTTGATGATGCTCAGACCATATGAAATCTACGCCCTTCTTCGTAAGATCAGTTAAAGGAGCGGCTATTATTGAATAGTTGCGTATAAAACGCCTGTAATATCCACTACAACCCAGAAATTGCTGTATTCCCTTGACATTAGTAGGTATGGGAAAATTACGTATAGCCGACACCTTATCATGGACTACTTTAAGACCTTGGCTTGACACCATGAAACCCAAATATAATAATTGTTTTGAAAAATTCACACTTACTAATCTTTACCCTTAAGTTATGTTGTCTTAATCTCTGTAGTACTAGTTCTAACTTACGTAGATGTTCTTCGAAGGTGTTGGAAAAGATTACAAGATCGTCCATATAGGCATGCAATATATCCCCTAAAAAGTCTCCAAACACTATGTTAATCATTCTTGTAAATGTTATGGGAGCACAAGGTAAACCAAAAGGCATCCGTAAAAATTCATAATGTCCCCTGGCTGTGCTGAAGGCTGTGTATGGGATACTATCTTCTTCTAATGATATCTGGTGAAAGCCTTTAATTAAGTCCAAACTGGTAAAATATTTATTCTGACCTAACAAAGACAAAATATCGTCAGTACATGGCACTGGGAATCGATCAGGGATCGTCTCCTCGTTTAGACGACGGAAGTCTACGCAGATACGCCATGTTCGATCTTTTTTTCGGTACAACTATTGATGGAAAATTATAAGGGCTGTTTGATTTCCTAATGACTCCTTCTTCTAGCATTTTACCTACTTCATCATTTATTTCATTCTGGAATTTCATAGGGAGTCTGTACGAGGGTACATAGATAATTTTCTGCTTGTCCTTTAACCTTATTTGATGCTCGATCACATCTGTTTTTCCTAAGAATCCATCCGTAGTGGAAAAAACATCATGATATTTAGTTAAAAGTTCAAAAATTTTCTGCTGAATTTCTTCGTCTTGAATGTCTTTATTGATTTTATTTTTAATAGATTGCAAAAGGGATTCATCCGCAACTGATTGAGCGTGATTGATTTCAGTAACGGTAAGAATACGATGTTTATAAACTTCTACATCCAAGATATGTTGATTTTTGTGAATTACTAAAGTGTTATTTAAATGATTACAGACTTCAATATTACATTGTTGATGTGAGCCTACTGTATAAATAGCTTGTGTGACAGACAATCCGTTAGTTTTCAAAGTGTCGGAAAGGATTAATATTTCAGATCCCGGTAATGTTTTCTTTATTTGCACTATTAAATTCGAAGGTACTTTTGGCTCGATAGATTGCGTGCAAGATGATATTACGGGTGAACGAGAATTCTGCTGGGTCGCGTATATTATTTCTTTATTAGTGGGACAAGTTATTGGTTCTTCAACGTACGTTACGGTTACATTTGTCGTCTCCTTTTTATCCAAAACTGATTTTAAGGTATTAGAAGACTTATAGAATTTTCCTTTGATATACACGCCGTGCTTGGCAGGGGCTAAGATAATGTTTTGATTTCCCATAGATGGGTATCCTATAATTACAGCTGGATACATATCAATGTTTTGTACAACAACAAATGTATCGGCAAACGTGCGCTTACCGACCTTGAACTGTACATGAGTTATGCCTATGACATTTAATTCATTATTTCCTATACCCGAGAGTCTCACTCCGGATTTTTCTATCGGAAAGTTCGAAAACAACAAATGATGTGTCCTCAAATCCATGATATTACGTGGACTACCAGAGTCAAAAAATAACGTAAAGGATTTGTGTTCTAAATTTACAGCATATAATGTTGGTCGTAACTCATTTTGGCTTATTATTGTATGAATTCGTTGCAAATCTACGGGAGCATGCACCGATTTACTTAATTCGGCCGTGTGTTTCATAGGAAAATCTATTGCCTCACAATGATCTGATAAAACATTAAATTGATTATTCACTACTATTGATGTTGACTTGAATGACCTTGACCCAACATCACCCTCTTCCCCACTGGAGTTAATTATGTGGTATTTGCTTTGCTCTGCACATTCTGAAAATAAGTCTGACCTTGCGAGGTCTGGTTTGACGACCCTGGCTCAGCGTTATTCGAAGAAGTGTTTGTTTGTTTCGGATTCTGAACTACATTGACGTTTGGCTGTTTCTTCTTATTGTTAAAATGAGGATTTTTCTTTTTATTTCCATATGGAACTGACTGTGGAATTGACTGTGTATTTCTAGGATTCTGTTGTGTCTTACGCGAGTAGCACTGACTATATGAATGAGTCGAACTATTATGTATCGAACAGAATTTCGTTCTGCAATCCGCGATCAAGTGACCTTGACGTTTGCAATTATATCACGTCATTCCCGCAACTTGACTATTATTAACTACATTTACTTGTTGTGGCTTTGTTTCATTCTTTGCAAAAACTTGAGTTAACACGGGATCAAGGTCAGGACACTTTGACATCTGTTTTTTTATCTGTTTATATACATCCAATTCCGTACTTGCAGGCGTTAACTTTTTATCAAAACACCGCACTAAACCTTCAGGCAACATAAGTGTCATGCAAGATAAATACATTAATCGTAAAAAATCTTTCACGGAGATGTTATCTCTAGTAACCCAAGTGGAATTACCTAAAATATCTTGATATTCATTAAGCCTATCAGCTATGAGAGCTGCTCTCTCAATAACATTGAGCCGATTCATAGTAGCTTGATTAAGTGTATTTCTTAACGTTAATACTACATCCAAGGCTTCTTCACCCCCATAGACCGTGCGTAATCTAACTTTGAAATCATCCCAGGTAACTGCTTCTTGAAATGAAACACCTCTTAAATATGCACTCGCATCCCCCTTAGAAAAATCTATAAAACTTTTAGCTTCTTGTAATTGTACAAAAGGGTCTACGATTTGTTTGGCATTTAAATGGGCATCGACGGATGAAATCCATGACTCTACATTTTGAGGCAAGAACCCATTAACCTGACCCTGAAAAGGAAGGATTGCAGACCTGGCATTTACAAGCGTCACAATCGGGAGAGGATTAATCTGTCCTACGCCACTAGGTCCAGGGATGGGGCTCACAGGGGGCGTCATGACTACTGTATTTCTTTTTCTATCTCTTTGACCCCTTGCAATTCTATCAAAATATCTATATGAATACAGACGTCCACTGCGTAAATGCATAAGCACTGAATGATAAAGATTATAACAAAATTCCCCAAAACAATGCTACTAATCCCAAGACATTTCCCGAGAATTTCTGAAAGAAAACAGAACACAAAGATATTTCCCGAGAATTTCTGAAAGAAAACGGAACACAAAGATATTTCCCGAGAATTTCTGAAAGAAAACGGAATTAGCACAAAGAGAAAAAATTCTAGATGAGAATTCGGAGTTGAACACAGTTTCCTTTAATGAAAGGAAAATAAAAGATTAGCAAACCATTCACCCCGGTAATAATCGACTAACGACTCGTGATAACTACACTTCACTGACCAAACTGAAATGAATAAGAAAATTGTACTTAGCTTTATATGGTTCTGTGTGATGTCGTCATATCCTCTCTCTCTCTTGATGTTTGGGTGAATTTTTCGGTCTGATTTCCTCTCTCTCTCTTGATGTTTGGGTGAATGTTTCGGTCCAATTTCCGTTGAATGTAGTGCTTCCTGGAATGTTTTGTAAGCGTTGAACGTCAGTCCTTGGGTTTCCTAGGATGTTGATTGAAGATCCAGTTCATCAGTTTGTATGTATAACATTCATTAAATGTTTTATTCTTCGATGGACTATGATACTTAGTCAAAATTGTAGATTCATTACTGTTGATTTCTTGAAGATCTTTCTCTGGTTCTTACAGTTTTATTGTTGATTTCTTGAAGATCTTCCTCTAATTCTTAGAGTCTTATTGTTGATTTCTTGAAGATCTTCCTCTAATTCTTAGAGTCTTATTGTTTATTTCTTGAAGATCTTTCTCTGATTCTTAGAGTTTTATCGCTGCCACCATTTATTTAGTGTGCTACTGTTATTAACACACATTGAGTATGTGTTGTTTGAGATGTTGAGTCTTGAAATAAAGTCAAGCATGTTAACTTTAAAATGGTTTATTCTCTAAAAACAACAGTGTTAACATCTCCATCACAGGAGTATAGCTAGTTTGGTCGGATGACCAATTCAGGTGAAGTATAGATAAGAACTGCCTAAAACATCGATATCACAGATATCATATATTTAGTTATCTCAGCATTTAAACACAATATGTAAACTTTACATTAGTCTAGGAAGACACCTGCATCCGGTGGCGACACAATCTTTCACACGGTATGCATTTGTGTTTATGCTTCATAAAAATGTTACATTGCTGAGAGATGCAAAATGCATCCTGTTATGATTTTGTCTGACTACAGCAAATCTCACGCTAGCTTCTTCTTCCACAATGAAATATTACGTCATGTGTTTTAAACATGTAATAACTAACTATTACTTATGTACACCTGGCTGTAGATCGTCAATTTTTTCCACTTACAATGCCTTCTAACAAAATATTTTCCCTGGGAACATTCTTCAGTTTATCAAAAAATTCTTTAATTACATTCCTACTTCGACCAGGGATTTTCCTATATTGTGTAGGTACACAAATTGCATAACCCAATTCCTCATCGTCTGCCCAAACTTTGAGGTTTTGAGCTACCCTTCGCATGCAACAATCTAACTTAATTTTTTTTCTCTTTTGACCACCGCAGTCTATTCCATATTCAAACAAATGGGATAGTCCCCATTCCTTGAATAAAGACATTGAAATATTCTTACTGTTACAACCTCCCAGGTTGTAATGCAGGTTCTTCTAAGATAATTATATTTTCAAGGATTGCAGTCGGTAAATGTGCATCAGTGATAAGGAAGGACGGAAACAGAAACCCAAGAAAACTTAATATTTATTATAAACAAGAATAATAACTTAAATCAACCTTGTGAGACTAAATACACTTAATTACACATAACAGACAAGAGAACTAATATCTGGTTCTCAGAAACTCACAAGAAAACCTAAAGCTAATATACTAAGCCCTAAAGAGAAGAAAATTCCAAGAGAGAAAACATTTAATAATAACAAAGTGGATCCAAATAAGGCTAGACAAAATAATCAATAACCTAATAATAATAATAAGGTAGAGGAAGTAAGAGATGAAAAAAAAGGAAAACCTTAATACTCCTACCTACAATACAAATCTAAACAATGCGGAACTCGGATTACTAAACATTAACACACAACATATACCAATGAAACTCCTATATATACATACATCTATAAATAAACGCAATGGGTGCTGCCGTACATGTCACTTCACGAGCCAGGTTGCTCTAACTCTTGTATATAACAGCTGGACTAGTTGGACACGGTCCTTCTACGGGCCGACCAAGGGAAAGGCCCGTGCCAACAAGAAGAGTTGGCTGTAATACTCTACGAACGAATGAAGGACACGGGAAGTAAATGCAAAAATCCAGTGTCGGGAAGCAGCAACGACACAAATCCCGTAAATATCCTCCGACGGGAGCAAGTGGCAGAAACTTCAGTCGCAGATGACAGAGCATCTGCTAAACACTCAACAGAAGTGTGAAGGTAATATCCAAAGTTGACCTCCAAATCACAATGAATGCCGAGACGGGAAATAGTGCTGGTGAGAGATTGTCAAGACCCGAACTGGGTTGACCGGTCGACCATGTCCACTCATCACCTTCCCAGCGTTTATAAACACTCAAAGCAAAAGAATAACAATCGTTAAAACGATAGTTCACTAATACACCAAGGAGGAGGAGGAGGCGCCAGAACACTGTCAGACAATCATAGAGCCACTTAACTTACAGTAACACAAGAGTAAACATACTCAGCAAAAATAATCTAACTTAAAAGAAAACAAGGCTGATTTAAATCAACAAAAGAAATAATAATAATTTTACGTTAACCTAATACCTTCCTCCCCCAAAACAAAACAAAAAAATATTCACATAAAACACATTTTTTAAAAATCAAATACTGTAAGAATGCTAAGATGAAAAGGAATTAACTTAATATTCTAGAGATACAAAATCAGATAAGAAATATTTAAACCACCCTGAAAAATAAAGGTTATGAATATTATTACAATACACATGACAGAAGAAGCATAGCTTCACGAAGAAAACTTACCAAACCAGACAACAGGGCACCTTAAATAAAAATAAGGCTAAACTATAACTCGAACGAGTACCAAATAAAAAAAAACAAAAATAATAGACCTTACTAAGATTGAACCTACATCTAAACTAAACTCTAAGATAAGTACTCACTCATACTCACACACATACTTACCATTATATTTTATTATGTAAAACTAGTTTTATACAAATCCAATGAAGACACGAGAAGGGCGAGGGAGGGACAAAAGCCAAGATTACATACGAGAAAGGGCATCAGGAATACGGTTCTCTGATCCCTTAATATGTTTGATAACCAGAGTTAATTCCTGCAATTGCAAAGCCCACCTCAAAATCCTCTGATTGGACCCTTTCATCCGTTCTATGAATACTAGAGGATTGTGGTCAGTCCAAATCTCTATATGGAAAGAAATTGGTCACATAGGGTTTAAAATGTAACAGAGTACGAACCAAGGCCAAGGTCTCCTTCTCGATAGTAGAGTACCTTTTCTCTGCTGCCAATAACTTACGGCTAAAGTAAGACATGGGACGAACCTCTCCAGCCCCATTTCTCTGAAAGAGGACACCCCCAATGCCTACATCACTGGCATCCACTGCAGTAATGAAAGGTTTCTGAAAATCAGGGGACATTAATATTGGGTTTGACATGAACACCAGTTTAAGTTTAATAAAAGACTCTTCACATTGAGGAGACCACACAAATTTCTGTCCTTTTTCTAATAGCTTAGTAAGTGGCTGAGCAATGTCAGAGAAGTTTCGCACAAACCGCCTATAATAGCCCATCATGCCGAGAACTCTCCGAACTTCTCTGACATTGCACGGTCTCTTCAAATTTATAATGGCCTTGAGATTGGCTTGTTTAGGGGCTATCTGTCCCAAACCAACCTCATGACCCAAATTACATACTTTGGCCTTGCCAAATTCACACTTACCTAAGTTCACAACAAGACCGGCGGCCCTCAAAGCTTCAAACACTTTTCTCAACCTTACCATATGAGTTTGCCAATCATTGCTGTGAACAACTAAATCATCAATATAAATTTCAGTGCCTCTCAAACCACAAATGACTCTGTTCATAAGCCGCTGAAAGGTACACCCAGCAACAAAACCGGTGTCGCCTCTCCAAACCTGACTCGGAGAGATCATTCCCTTCTTGCCCTGAAAGGTGGCCGACGTTTAAACAACCAAGACATCGTTTGATGGTTCGAATGTGAGGGGTAGAGAAATTACCAATAGCCTTCAAAGAAATGTGATGATTAATGATATATATATATATATATATATATATATATATATATATATACATATATATATATATATATATATATATATATATATATATATATATATATAAATATATAGATATATATATGTATATATATGTATATATATGTATATATATATATATATATATATATATATATATATATATATATATATATATATATATATATATATATATATATATATATATATATTAGAGAGATAAAGAGGTCTTATCTCGTATTCCTATAAGAAATGCAATCGTTTTCGATAATAGTGATCGAAAAGTATAATTGCACTGATATATTTTAATTCCTTAATACATTTCTCTATAGAACATCCTTAAATACTGTGGGAACTGACTATTCCAATTAATATACGTCAGAATGATATAGCCTTCGTTTGCATTGTCCTAGCAGCTGCTCTCTCTCTCTCTCTCTCTCTCTCTCTCTCTCTCTCTCTCTCTCTCTCTCTCTCTCTCTCTCTCTCTCTCTCTCTCTCAACTACTTGTATCCATTAGTTAGATGAGGACACACTTTTTTATGTTATTTGGATGTGTCCAAGGATCACACAAAACCGATAACTACTTTGCAAGCTTGCGTTGGATTTGCATTTCTTTTGGGGGAAAATCCCAAGTTCCAAAGATGTTCAATAACTACCTAAAAACACAAGCATACCTAAACCACGTGTGATATTGGTTGATATTTAGGCGGTCCCTGGTCAAGTGGTTTCAGTTTTTTTTTTTTTTTTTTTTATCAAATCGCGGTTGGGTTATGGATGGTTTGTTACTTCACTGAAAACCCCCCGCCATATTCCCTTTTATTGAATCGTAATAGCAATAAGAAACCAACATCTTATTTTATTTCATGAACGCTCATAGCGATCAGTGGTTCTTAACCTTTTTTCAATGCATACTCTCTTTTCAAATCAACATAAAATTCTTGCATCCCTGAAGTGTCGAAATACAAGAGAAAAAACGCCTAAATGCTATGATATAAAGTGGATCCGATGTGTATTAAATGAAAAAATTGCTTCTAGGACAAATGCTGTATTACTGTTTTCACAGGAAAAAAATGAACCTGCGAATAAAACGAAATATTTTCGTTCTAATTATTCATATTCATATGGTTAGGAATCGACCACACACCTCTTAAGGGAACAGGAACCTATGTTTATGGAACATCGAGCGAAGTCAATCATAACTTTGTTGATACCATTGTCAGGAATTGTGGCTATTAAGTATTGCTGTCCGTCCTTCTGCTATTTAGGTTTTGTTTTCGGTTCAGCTTGTAAAGATTATAGCTATTTGTAAGTCATATTTGACTCATCCCATTCCGACAATTAACAGTTCAAGTATTGAAAATGATATCCCTAATTACGAAAACTGTTACTTTGTTACCGGAATAAATAAGTCAATAATTTTGATCTTACACTTTTCTTGCATCTTGGTTTGGTTTTGAAAGGCCGGCGACCATAAAATTTGTTGGTTACCGATTCTTTGGACAATTAGTGTGAATATCTAGAACCAGCCCAAGCCACATCTTTAGCCTGGACTATACAGGTATATGTTACCCAAAACAAATGTTACACGCCAAGTTTTGTAACCGATGTTTTTATTGGTCATCATGGCTACAAAATAGCAATTGTAATATTTAATTATTCTAGACTGAGAAAACGCTATAGGATATCCTACTCTAGTATAGGATTTGCATATATGTCAAAACTTAGTTGAGTAACCAGTAATAGTTTTTTAAACATCGCCATCATTTCAATTGGATGCATTTCATGCCATATTGCATGTAAAAAATAATAAATGAATAACAATTTGATTTATTTCATGGAATCATTAATATTAATTGTTATCAATAAGGGTATTACCATCATCATCACATCATCTTCATCACTTCACAAATGTTGATAAGCAAACCTCGTAAAGCCATACATTAAGGTCACTAAATTACCACCTCTCCACCATCATCTTTAACCACCACCTGATTATATCCCAACCCCATCCCCACATGTTCGAGGTTTAAAGGTCTCGTAGTTATGATAAGATTCTTCTTGTGGAAGTTAAAAAACAAAATACTAAGACGACAATATTTCATTCATTTGTTCTCCAGGTGTTTACAATAATTTCATAACTACAAATAACGAAGTAAATATGCGAAAGACTGATTGAACACATAACGAGAGTAATGGATTTTTTTAAGAGCTTACCTGGGGAACACCTGTAAGGTGTTGGACATCAGGTCATGAAACATCAAATAAAATCATAATAATACGAAGAGTCAATGCTAAGGAAATATTTCCTTTTATCTTGGGGATGGTGAAGGCAGCTAGACTCGGACCTTTGAGCATTGAACAATCGTCACCAGGGAAGGGGGTTCGTTTGAAAGTGAGCGACTTGCCCAGTTAATTTGATTGATCGATCGATTGATTAGGAGTTTTCTGGTGTCCTGACCTCTAAGGTTATTGACACCAAATCAGATAATACGAGTAAACAATGTGTTAATAGTATAATGCCTATACCCTACATCCTATATACCATACCATCACTATAATAATACACCACTGAACACTTTCATTGCATGCCATTTCATATATTTTATGTGGTGTCGATGTTTCCGGCCAGTGTTCTCCATCTACTTCTGTCCCACACTTCATCACCGGTTAATCCCTTTGATCGAAGGTCATAAAGCCCCTAAAGCTAAAGTTAAGGCACCTCAAAATATAGGTAAAAAAATCACCTAATGCTAGAGATAAGGCACCTGGCACCTAAAATCAGAAGTCTAAAAGCCCCTAATGCTCGAGATAAGGCACCTTAAAATAGAGGTCATAAAATCCCTAACGCTAGAGATAAAGCACCTCAAAACAGAGGTCAAAAAGCCCCTAATGCTAGAGATAAGGCGCATAAAAATAGAGGTAAAAAAGCTCCTAATGTTAGAGATAGAGCACCTAAAAATAGAGGTAAAAAAGGCTCTAATACTAGAGATAAGGCACCTTAAAATAGAGGTAAAAAAGCCCCTAATGATAGAGGTAAAGCTCCTAAAAATAGAGGTCATAAAGCCCCTAAATCTAAAATTAAGACACCTGAAAATAGAGGTAAAAAAGCTCCTAATGCTAGAGATAAGGCCCCTCAAAATAAGAGGTGAAAAGCCCCTAAAGCTAGAGATAAGGCACCGCAAAATAGGAGGTCAAAAAGCCGCTAATGCTAGAGATAAGGCACCTCGATATAGAGGTTATAAAGCCCCTAAAGGCACCTAGAAGTAGAGGCAAAAAGCCACTAATGCTAGAGATAAGGCACCTAAAAATGTAGAGGTCATAAAGCTAAAGTTAAAACACCTAAAATAGAGGTAAAAAAAAAACCCTAATGCTAGAGATAAGGCACCTCAAAATAAAGGTCAAAGAACCTCAAATACTAGAAGTAAGGCACCTCAAAATAAGAGGTCAAAAAGCCCCTAATGCCAAAGGTCAGGAACCTCAAAATGTGGGCCAAAGAGGTGCTACAATTAAATAGAGCATATACTTCAGGTATTTTTTATTAATGAAATGACTCCGCTTCAGCCAGGTGAGCGGCGAACTAAACAGCCCGCATACCTCCTCCTCACCATGCAGGATCCTGCTACTTCAACACCCGTCATTGAGTCCCAGACCTTTCATATATAGCCATCCATATCTGGACTCCGATAGATCGGACACAAAAAGGGTTGTAACTTCGGAAGTAATATATATATATATATATATATATATATATATATATATATATATATATATATATATATATATATATATGACTAATACTTTTTATTTTAATTAATGTAATTATCAACCACAATGGCATTTAATATCGAATTTTATCTTTGGGAGTGATTATCCGCTAGAAATTCATTTATGATAACAGCTTCTGGCTGGGAAGAAATTCGAATCTATGCCTCTTACCCGCAACCATGCTTGCTGACTGTAACCAACCATGCTATCAAGACAAATACAAGTTTACTACAAGTCTACCGTACATATTCCTATCGAATTCGGGAATCTGTTCTTAGATTTGAAATAAGCTCATCTCCACTGTGATAGCTGATTAGTGTTTGCAACACGTTGTTATTGATATACATTCATGATAAATAACCACGTGTTGCAAACTCACTAATCAGCTATCATAGTGGAGAAGGTTTGCTTTCAAGTCTAAGAACAGATTCCTGAATTCGACAAGACTTGTAATAAACTTGTATGCATATGTATATATATATATATATATATATATATATATATATATATATATATATATATATATATATATATATATATATATATATATATATATATATATATATATGAAAGAAATAGAGAGGTCTTATCTCTTATTCTTTTAAGAAATGCAATCGTTTTCGAGAATACTTATCGAAAAATATAATCACACCGATATATTTGAATTCCTTATTACATTTTTATATGGAAACTCTTTAAATATTGTGGGATCTGACTATTCCAATTAATATACGTTGGAATGATATATCCTGTGTTTGCATTATTCTAGCAGCTGCTCTCTCTCTCTCTCTCTCTCTCTCTCTCTCTCTCTCTCTCTCTCTCTCTCTCTCTCTCTCTCTCTCTCTCTGTGAATATATATATATATATATATATATATATATATATATATATATATATATATATATATTACCTGTATATAATACTTTATATTAATTGGATGTTCCCAAGGACCATACAAGACCGCTAACTACTTTGCAAGTTAGTGTTGGAATTGTATTTCTTTCGGGTGAAGATTCCATGTTCCAAAGATGTTCAGTGGCCACCTAAAAACAATGTTAGAACGATATATGCCCGTTTTCATTGCGAGTTGGAATCATTGATATCAAATGTTATCAATAGGGGTATTACCATCATCATCATTATCACTTCATAAATGTTAATAAGCAAACCTCGTCAAGACATAAATTAAGATCACCCAACTGCCACCTCTCCACCATCATCTTAAACCCCCACCTAGTTATATTCTTCTACCCCCAACCCCACATGTTTGAGGTTTAAAGGTCACTGTTATGATGAGATCCTTCTGGTGGAAGTTTTTTAGTAAATGAAAAACAAAATACTAATATGACAATATTTCATACAGATTGCTTTCCAGGTGTTTAAAATTATATAAAAACTATAAATAACTAAGTAAATATGCGAAAGACTGATTGAACAAATATCGAGAGTAATTGATTTCTTGAAGATCTTACGGGGGGAACACTATTAAGGTGTTGGACATCAGGACATGAAACGACAAATAAAATTGTAATAATACGAATACTCAATGCTAAGGAAATATTTCCTTTTGCCTTTGGAATGGTGAAGCCAGCTAGACTCGGACCTTTGAGCATTAAGCAATCGTCACCAGGGAAGGGGGTTCGCTTGGAAGTGAGTGACTTGCCCAGATAATTTGATTGATTGATTGATTAATTAGGAGTTTTTTGTCATCCTGATATCCAAGGTTATTGACGCCGAACCAGATAATTTGAGTAAACAATGTGTAGATAGTTTAATCTATTATACCCTACATCCTATATACCACATCATCACTATAATAATGCACCAATGAACTATCATTGCATGTCATCTCACATATTTATTTTTACCAATCACTTCTGAAACAATATAGATTATGTTAACTGATGATGCATTTTAAATCTCCAACCTTAAACAAATATAATTGATATAGAAAATAATACCATTTTCTCTAAGAGGGCCGGAGCCAAGTAGCCCGTGACAAAGGCTGACCCCAACCACACCGAGCTACGTGGCTCATGATCGAAATCAAAGGAAAACACTGAAATCAACAACAAAACCTTTAAACCTCATTACCTTCGAAATCTTGAACAAAGACCACTTATTAATGATTGGTGACCCAATAGGTGCTATTTGAAACAATACATTATTAGCCCCTACATATAATGCATAGGCTACAGTGTGTA
Source organism: Palaemon carinicauda (assembly GCF_036898095.1). Lineage (NCBI taxonomy): Eukaryota > Metazoa > Arthropoda > Malacostraca > Decapoda > Palaemonidae > Palaemon > Palaemon carinicauda. Next base: position 38,504,201 of record NC_090746.1, on the reverse strand, counting down.
TGTATGAGAGAGAGGAATTGCTTAAGAAAATGCAAATGAAGGATATTTCCATGTTATGAATATTAATATGAATAGTCAGTTCCAATATTATTCAAGAAAATTTTATAAAGAAATAGGATAGCAAAATTCACATAAAAAGTTATGATAAAATCTTTTGATGAATTAGTTTCGAAATAATATTAGATTACATTTCTTAAAAGAATAAAAAAAGTTCTCTCTCTTCATCGCATTTCTTTGAGTGATATCGGTAATTTCCCTCCTCCTCACATTCGAACCATCCTAACGATGTCTCGGTTGTTTAACGTCGGCCACCTTTCAGGGCAAGAGGAGCATGATCTCTCCAAGTCAGGTTTGGCCAGGCGACACCGGTTTTGTTGCTGGGTGTACATGCAGCGTTTTTCATCCCAAAAGGCATCACTTTGCATTCGTAAAGCCCAAAGGGAGTTACAAATGCGGAAATTTCCCTGGCTCGATCAACAAATCCAACTTAGTTATAAATTTTGCAGACCCTATCTGATCGAGACAGTCGTCAATGTGGGGCAAAGGAAAAGAGTCATTTTTAGTACTGGCATTAACCTTACGGTAATCCACACACATACGGTACTTTCCATCAGATTTCGTAACTAAAACAATCTGAGAGCTCCAAGGACTTATCGAAGGTTGGATGAGGTCATGCTTCAGCATATACTTTATTTCCTCCTCGACTATGTCCCTCTTCACTGGATTTAGTCGATAAGGACTCTGCTTTACAGGGGAAGCACTGCCCACATCCACATCATGCTGAAGCAATCTCGTCCTACCTGGTGAACTACGAAATACTTCTGGAAAAGAACAGATTATATTAATAATGTCCCTTTTCTGGGTAACTTCCAGATGGTCCAGCTCTCTTTTCAAAACCTCTAGATTTTGAATGTTATTAAAGAGAGCATCAGAAGATACCTGACCAACTAAGTCCTCAAAGTTATCCTCTGGAGAAACTACATCCACAGACACAGGTTCATATACAATAGCTAAATGATCACTACCACATGAAATATAAGACTTTAATCTATTAATATGAAAGACCCGGCACTTTCGTTTAGTCCCGGGGGCTTCGATTTCATAATTCACATCAGACAATCTTCTCAAAACCTTCCAAGGCCCCTTATACCTTGGTTCGAAGAAATTGTCTGAGTCTGTACTCAACACCAATACTAATTCCCCAGGGTCAAACGACCGCACCTTGGTTTTCCAATCAAAATTTGATTTCATGACTGCTTGGGAGGAAGTCAAATTCTCTCTTGCAAATTTCCATGCAATGGCTAATTTCTAACGTAAATTCTCTACAAATTCCACCACATTGATTTCTCCTTTCTGACCAGATGCTAGCAATTCGTGGAAAATTTCCAACGGACCACGTACCCTGTGTCCAAAAACCAGCTCAAAAGGAGCTACACCTATTGATGAATTTGGATGGTTCCTTATAGCAAAGAGCAAAGGGAAGCCCTTTTTTTCCAATCCTCTCCTTGTTCATAGCAGTATTTCTTTAACACTGATTTAAGTGTCTGGTGGAATCTTTCCACGGCACCCTGACTCTCTGGATGGTAAGGTACACTGGTAGTGCACTGAATGGCCAGTTCAGCACACTTACCCCTAAATACCTTACTCGTAAAATTCGTCCCACAGTCGGTCTAAATTTCACGAGGGAGTCCATATCTGGAGAAAAATTCAATGAGCTTCTCAAATACTGCTCTGGAGGTAATCTTTTTCATTGGGAATGCCTCAGGAAATCTAGAAGCCCTGTCCATAATCGTCAGGAGATGAGTAAACCCAGTCTTTGTTCTGGGCAAAGGCCCTACCACATCTATTACCAATTCTACAAAAGGTTCCCCAATTGCAGGAATTGGAGTTAAAGGTCCTTTAGGGATTACTTGATTGGGCTTTCCCATCACCTGACAAACCTCACAGTTACTAACAACTTGTTTTACTGATGATTTTAATCCTGGCCACCAAAAACATTTTGCTAACCTCTTGAAAGTCTTAAATACTCCAAAGTGACCAGAAAAAGAATCATCATATCATGTGACAACTTCGAAACAGACTCCCTAAATTGTGAGGGAACCACAATTTGTTCCACTCGAGAAGTTTTGTTTAGATCATGTGTAGATGGGCGACTAATTTTATATAAACCTTTTATTACACAAAACCTCGGTTTAGTTAAATCGGCTGTGTCACCCAACTCTAAATCAAACTCTTGTGTCTGACCCTCAATAAACGTTAGACGGTCCCAATCAGGTTGCAAGATATTACTAATACTACTAGGACTATCTACTGGCCCGGGCCTTTCTAACTCTACTTCTAAACTACTTAAATCTAAGTCATCATCATTTATCAAATTAGCTGCCTTAGCAGATGCCCGGGTCATCACAGCCACCGGACAAGCATTCATAGTCAAAATAGGGAATAATTCCAGACCCCTATGGTTTAACATGTCATTTCCCAAAATACCATCAATATTTGGAATGGGGAGATTCTCCACAACAGTCAACTCGGTTACTTTATTATACCCAGGGAAGGATAACTCCACTTCTACCAATGGGGCTGAAACCACTGTGTTCGGGAACCCTCCCAGAACCACATAATTCCCTGAATATTTAACTAGACCATTTAATGATTCCTTTAACACTAATGACCGAGCTGACCCTGTGTCTCGCAAAAATTTCACCTTAAGAACTCCTGAATCAGTAACCAGTCTACCGGGCCAGATATATTTATCATAAAGTCATGATTGTCTATTACCAGTTGGATTCACATTACTGTCATCACTACTAATCACATTACTACTATCCGTTACCGATGGATTCTCAACCTTGGGATTAGTAGGAGTAGACTTATTTGTAATTAAAGATATAGGGTTGTCAACATTGCTATTATTTCTCTGGAGATACCTCCTCCTGGCATTACACTGAGCTTGATAATGCCCAAGCTTATTGCACCAAAAACAGGTCCCATTACCTTTGCTCACATTGCCAGACATTAACCTGTTTTTGGAAAAGAATCTAGGGTGCTCTCCACTTGATACTTTTCTCTGACTCTTCTCATTCCTAGAATGGATTGGAATACCTGAATGTTTTACCCTATTATCTGCAACATCGCTGGATTTATTATTAAAGTCATTTGGCCTAGCAAACTGGAAATTTATAACCTGGGATCCAAAATTACCGGACCCCGCTCGATGAGTCAAAACAAACTCATCGGCAATCTGAGCCGCCTTACTTAGACTGACCGCTTTTACTTCTAAATATATCCTAAGTTCTTTACTACAATATTTCTTAAATTCTTCCAACAACATTAATTCCCTCAAGGAGGAGAAAGAGGCTACCTGACGACTCTTTAGCCAATTATCAAATTGCTCCTCCTTGAGCCTAGCAAACTCCACGAATGAAAGGGAAACATGCTTAGAAAAGTTTCTAAATTTTAGACGATAGGGCTCAGGGACAAGATCATAAGCCTTGAGGACCAACGCCTTTACTTTACCATAATCACGGGCTACACCCTCCTCCAAAGAATTATAAACTCTGATTGCCTTGCCCACCAGCCTACACTGAATTAAGACTCTCCACATCTAGGCGGGCCAAGACAACCTGGTAGCTACCCGTTCAAACGCTTTAAAAAATTCAGGCACATTTCTTTCATCAAATACAGGGACTAACTTCAGAGCTGCCCCTATATTAAATTTATCAGCATATGGTCCACAGGGGGTACTTAATTTATTAGGAACACCTTGTAACCTAGCCAACTCCAAATTTACATTAGCCATCTCTAGCTCATGTTGCCTCACCTTCTTGTTCTCTTCAAACTCAAGCTTCATTAACTCTATTCTCTTATAAATCAAGCTATATTCACTGTCCTCCTGGGACACTACGGGCTGCACTGGGACTACATTCACTGGGACAGGTTTTTCTACAAAAAAAATGGGTTAGTGGACACATTAGCTTTAACTTGCCCCTCAAAAATAGTTCCAGTACAAGGAGGATCTTCAAACAAAGAAAGGCCTGGATTCACACTCACATCCTCAATCACACTATCCTCTCGCTCCGAGTCACTATCACCAACACTATCAAAATCCCTATCTAAATTCTCTCCTTCAGCAATACCCTGAGCTACCTTACTCTCTACAGCTAACAACAACTGGGCCCTAGTGTTCGCAGCCCTAAGGGGGATACTTAACCAGCGAGCACAACTCACCAAATACTCTTTACTTAATACAGGAAGATGCCTAAGGCAATCTCCTGATCCCAAAAACTCTGCTGGATCAAAGATATATTCTTCCATGATTCCAAAATTAGAGGGAGAGTAAGGCAATACACAAAACAATAACAAATACTGGTAAATCTACTGAGCGCTGTTCCGTCAACCAAAACACCGAGTACACCTAAGTGCAATCCTGGCAAGGTCGCCAAATTGTTACAACCTCCCAGGTTGTAATGCAGGTTCTTCTAAGATAGTTATATTTTCAAGGATTGCAGTCGGTAAATGTACGTCCGTGATAAGGAAGGACGGAAACAGAAACCCAAGAAAACTTAACAATATTTATTATAAACAAGAATAATAACTTAAATCAACCTTGTGAGACTAAATACACTTAATTACACATAACAGACAAGAGAACTAATATCTGGTTCTCGGAAACTCACAATAAAACCTAAAGCTAATATACTAAGCCCTAAAAAGAAAATTCCAAGAGAGAAAACATTTAATAATAACAAAGTGGATCCAAATAAGGCTAGCCAAAATAATCAATAACCTAATAATAATAATAAGGTAGAGGAAGTAAGAGATGAAAACAAGGAAAACCTTAATACTCCTACCTACAATACAAATCTAAACAATGCGGAACTCAGATTACTAAACATTAACACACAACATATACCAATGAAACTCCTATATATACATACATCTATAAATAAACGCAATGGGTGCTGCCGTACATGTCACTTCACGAGCCAGGTTGCTCTAACTCTTGTATATAACAGCTGGACTAGTTGGACACGGTCCTTCTACGGGCCGACCAAGGGAAAGGCCCGTGCCAACAAGAAGAGTTGGCTGTAATACTCTACGAACGAATGAAGGACACGGGAAGTAAATGCAAAAATCCAGTGTCGGGAAGCAGCAACGACACAAATCCCGTAAATATCCTCCGACGGGAGCAAGTGGCAGAAACTTCAGTCGCAGATGACAGAGCATCTGCTAAACACTCAACAGAAGTGTGAAGGTAATATCCAAAGTCGTCCTCCAAATCACAATGAATGCTGAGATGGGAAATAGTGCTGGTGAGAGATTGTCAAGACCCGTACTGCGTTGACCGGTCGACAATGTCCACTCATCACCTTCCCAGCGTTTATAAACACTCAAAGCAAAAGAATAACAATTGTTAAAACGATAATTCACTAATACACAAAGGAGGAGGAGGAGGCGCAAAAACACTGTCAAACAATCGTAGAGCCACTTAACTTACAGTAACGTAAGAGTAAACATACTCAGCAAAAATAATCTAACTTAAAAGAAAACAAGGCTGATTTAAATCAACAAAAGAAATAATAATAATCTTACGTTAACCTAATACATACCTAGCAGGCATTCTTGTTTAGTATTAATTCCTAGACCCATCACACCTTGATCCTTTTTAACGTAAAGTACACATTTCTCTACACAAATGTCATTAACATTTATATTTAAAACTACATATCCTAAAATTCTCAATTCATTTCCAGCTATGTCATATATGTAATTACTATCACTGTAGAGATTCACATTTTTGTGGTTCAGGAATCTATTGTACCATCTTTCTGATATTAAGCTACAGTTAGCCCCAGAATCTAAAAATCCTAGAACACTTACATCACCAATTCTCGCCATCAGATTAAGGGTCTCGCCTCTCCTATGTAATTCTCCATTGTTTTGATTTTCACTGCACAATGAACGCACAAGGCTAACGACTTCCATTTCCTTTCTTTTACTGTTAAGTGGTTCTTCATTAGGCAGGACGCTAATTAATACGCCCGGCTTTGCCACTTTCCCTGTTCGGTTGTCTCTTCATCACAATGAATTTCTCTAACTACATTTTCCCCTTTATCCTTACCAGAGACTGAACGATCATAAGAGTTTCTTTGCTCATGATACATGCCTGGATTATCTAAACACCTAAAAAATGGATGACCTCTTAAGCCACATCTCCAGCATTTACCTTAAAATTTATTAAATTCTTTTCTTTTTGCATACCCTTGTTGAGTACTATGGTAATTTTCAACTTCCTTCCTTTTTTTATTATTTGAAGGTTTATTAATTATTCTGTCAGCGTTACAGTTTCGAGTTAGTGACCTTGCCTTTTACAGAGCCAACAATAAAAAACCTCCCTCCTTTGAAAACTTCGCTGTTCTCCTTCCCTTGAATCAAAAACTTTCAACCTATCATTAACAAACTTTCCAGCCTCTTCGAGGAAGATCAATGTTTTGTCACACAATTTTTTCCTTAACTCTGCTGCTAGATGCTAGTTTCTCATCCCTTTCACGAAAACTTGCACTTTGTTCTCTCTCTCTCTGCGGCCTCCCTTTGACAGCTCTCTTGCACATCCTCGTCTAATTCATGAATTCTATCAACAAATTCCCACATATTTTCGTTCTTGCCTTGTCTTGCACTCCACAATTCTCGCCCTTTTTTTCAAATTCATCCAAGCGTTTACCATAAGTATACATCAATATATTTCCTGATTCCTTCATGGTTTCAGGCTTCGCAGCCTTAATGCGAGTTAATGCAGGATCTCTTAAACTTTGACAAGCAAATAATATCTTTTCTGATTCATTAAAACTCAGCTGACTTGCACAGTAGTCTGCTTGTCCCAGCCTCCTCTTTATTTCTCTTCTAGTGCTATCTTTACCTGAAAATATTTCTAGCTGTGGTGCAGGTCGTGTGAATTGGATTTGAGTGTTTTCATTTTTTCTTTCCTCCTCACAGATAACATTATTCACTTTACTTTTACTTTTACGGGTTTATTTCTCGCCCTCCATCAGACACTAAAAGTCTGTTCAGGCAGGCCTTGGTGTGTGAAAAATAATTTCTTTCCAGTTAATATTTTGCTCTGTATCTTATCAGTTATTTTGCTAGCATTTGTATTCGGGCTTAATAGTTTTCAGGTCACTATTATAACACTTTCTAAAAAAGATAAGTCTTCAGGTTTTTCTTGAAAGCTGCCACATTTTTGCTATTCTTGACGTCAAGTGGAAGGTCGTTGAGTCTCGGTGCAGCATAATTAAACGTTCTTCCTCCTATTGCATGATTCACACTAATTTCGAATAGTCTATGTGGGTCATCAGTATGTCTAACTCTTACAGCAGCGCTGGTAGCTTGAGGGTAAGGGACCAAGCAATCACGAAGATATTTAGGTTTATCACTTGTAAGTGCCTTGTGAGTCAACAAGCAAATCTTAAATTCAATTCTAGCTTTAACAGGTAACCAATGTAGATCGATCAATGCAGGAGTTATTTTCTCCCGTAGTTTAATGCCTTTTATCAGTCTAGCCGCCCGGTTTTGCACATTTTGAAACTTTCTTAGTAGTGTAATGGGCAATTTATAGTACAGAAAATTGCAATAATCAAGCCTTGATATTACGTGACTCATCACTAAAATTTTTGTACTGCCCTTTGTTCAATATTTTCTAATAAACGCTATGTTTCTCAGGTGATAGTTATACACTTTCACTGTGTTCACTATTTGGTCCCTCACTGACAAATTACAATCTATCAGTACACCCAAATTTTTCACAACAGGCACAATCCCAACATCAGCGTCACCAATTTTTATACTTTGAAATAACTGGTAATTCTTCAAAGCCACCTTTGTGACAAAAAACATACATTCTGTTTTATCATCATTTAATTTAAGCTTTTTCCTCGGCATCCATGTTTTTATTTCAGTCATTATCTCATCAATTTTCTTCTTTGTATCTTGTGTTATTGAAATTGAAAGGTAGAACTGAGTATCATCTGCATATAGTTTAAAGCCCACTTATTGTTTTTTTCAAGATGTGTGATATCTCGATAGTATATAGGTTGAACAAGATAGGGCCCTGTGGTACACCTTTCATAAAAATTCTCTCACTGGATCGGTTTCCAGAAACTTCTACAATAGTCTTCCTATTCATTAAGTAACTTAGCAAAAAATCCAATGCTTCCTCAGTCATTCCAATAGACTAAGTCGTCAAGTAAGTACTCTTGCACAACAGTATCGAAAGCAGCACTAAGATCTAACAATCAAAATTCCACACTTTCCCCCCAGCAAGAAGACCTATCATATCATTCATTATTGAGCATAAGGTAGTTTCTGTAGAGTGATTAGCTCTGTAGGCCGATTGATTTTCCGGGAATACCTCTAACTCATCAATATGCGCCCATAATTGCTCACTTATGATTTTTTCAATAAGCTTCGACATGTAGGATAAATTTGAAATGGGCCTATATGAATTTAACTCGTTTACATCACCTTTTCCTTTGTATATTGGTTTGATCAACGCAGTTCTTTCACAGCTAGGAAAACAGGATTGTGATATACTTAGGTTAATTATGTACAGGTAAATATTATATAAAACTTGCTTGTTTGGAGTTTCACTTATTGAACTGTTTAGGAAAGGGTCGTTTCCACAATATGTATTCTTCATCTCTCTCATAACCTTTAACAAGTCGCACATATTTATTTCCTTAAATTTTATTAACTTCTTAACTTCACTGGCATAACTGACTGTCCTTCCAAGTGATTTTGGGGGAAACCTCTGTAAATTTTATCAATTTTTTCATTGAAGAATATAGAAAATTTCTCTGCACAAACATTATCAGGCAAGACATATTTTTTTTGTAATCCCATCAAATCATCTAGGTTTTGTGAAAGTCCCTCATGTTATTAGTTTTTTTTTTTTTTTTTTTTTTTTACTTTCGCCGTTGTAGAATTTTGTTTTTGTTTTTTCTAACAGGATATTATAGTCATTCATCAAATTTGATACGAATATTTTCCTGTCCATTTCCGAGATTTTGTTTTCGAGTACTTGTACTCGTATCCTTCACTCGTTCTCTAAAAGTTTACATTTTTCCTCACATCTAGGCTACTCATTACCTTGTTTAACTGAACTTCTATTTCATGTTTGTAATATGATCTGATCTTGGCCTCCATTATTTCAAATTTTTCATTAAATTCATCTCTGATTCTGTTCAATGTATACTGATAATCTCTTACTTCTTTCTTTTGCAACCCCTTTTTCCTGACATCATCTAGTTCGTCATACATGAATTCAAACATATCATGAATATTTTCAATATCCCAATCCAATCTATCTATCCATTCTTCTAAGTCACATCCCACTTCCCTTCGGGTACCCTTGAACTTCCTCATATCCTTGTATGGTGAAGAATATTCACAGCTAATATTTCGCCCTATACTCCTTGGCATTGGATTTTCAGGAATATCCCTATCACCAGTGTCTCTGACGTCTTTCTCCCTCATTATGCTATATATCTTTTGCCTTCAAGTAAAGATAATTCTATACATCTCTTGCCTTCAAGTAAAGACCAACTATCAAATAGTTCGCACACTAAAAATTTCTACGTATTTACTGCCAAAATGCTAACAAAATTCATTGCACACCTAACTGGCACGACACTAAAGAAGAGGAATGTTGACAGACCTGGTTTGTGACTCGATGATTTCAGGAGTGTGCTGCAATCTGCTGGGCCCTCCTGGGCTGTGATGTTTCCGTGGATAACGTAATGTTCTGCTACCAAGTGTTGCGAGAAGACGGATGAATGAAGGAAACACCAACGTTGACCATCAATACATTTAATACTACACAACCCTATAAATAATATATAATCTTAGTTAGATAAAGATAAAACTTATGAACATTGAAAATAGAATATTTACATTTATACATAAACTTCACTTTGCACTATTAGTCATAATGATTCTTTAATGTCAGACTAATTTATCACGTACCAGGAATAGCACAACACAAGAAATATAAGAGTCCTTTTTAAATCAGGATAACCTGCTGCCAGTGAGCATGTTATAAAAGAAGTATTCCTTTTCGTGCTGACTGTTTCAATTAGTTTCCTGTTTGTTGGGTGGTCCTTTTCGCTTGAATACTATAACTATGGAAGTGTTGATAGGAGATGCTCCTAGTGGTAGTCTTAGTTGTCCTGGGAAATTGCTTTTAAAAGAAACAAACAAGCGTAGTGACATTTCTTAAAGGTATAATCAACCTCCTCTTCATAAAAGTAACGTGCCAAGTTTAACTATCCTAACTAAAGTAAATGTTAAGTCTCTCTCTCTCTCTCTCTCTCTCTCTCTCTCTCTCTCTCTCTCTCTCTCTCTCTCTCTCTCTCTCTCTCTCTCTCTCTCTCTCCCTATATATATATATATATATATATATATATATATATATATATATATATATATATATATATATATACGATGACTAAATAAGACCAACGCTTATACACGGAGACTGAATTTAATTACTCGATGGCAGTAAATACAGAAGAAAAACTGAAGCCGTGAGTGACGTTACTAGAGAAGTGGTAAATAATTTAATAATAAAGTATATATTACAGTTTACTCATTCCCACCAGTTGATAATTCTATGATTATATATAGATAAGTTGGAAGTATACACTAAAGAAAAAAATAACATTCCGATAAAAAGAGACTGCTTACTTTATTTCAGCATGATTTTATCCAAAAATTACTAATGAAAAAAATAAGGAATGGGTAAGGTTATGAAGAGCGAATAAGTAAGCAATTTCTCTATTCTTAATGTAAAAATATTTAGCTCACAGTGCATTAAATGCTTCCCAATCAATGTAAACGAAATGAAGATGGAATAAACAACCCCGCAGGGAAAGATGGTAAGCCAAAAAATAGGGGAGATAAGAAAAGAAACTTCAAAATGAAAAAAAGACAATATTTAAAATGCAGAGAAATTGTGAGAAGGATTTAATAAGAGAAAACATAACGTGATGTCTTAGCAAAAAAAAAAAAAAAGAAAACAGAGGGGGAAAAAAGATGTCCGTTTGTAAATGGCTTAATAGAAAAAATAACTGATATACAAAAAAAATATGATAAATGAAACTGAACTTGATATGTTTCTCGACGAACTTCAGGAATGGATTTCATATGAGAATATCTATAAATATATAAAGAATACAATAGGAATGAAAACTTTGTTATTCGCCAACTTCATGTGGTCGGTACTTAAAAAAAAAAAAATCATTGCAGTGCGGCCGGGAGTGAAAACTCCTTGCAGCGTCTATGAAAAAAAGGTAAATATGATTGGTCTTGATAAGGATGACATGACCCTGTGAAGATGTCCTTGATTTAGTTAGCAACAACTTCTTAATTAGTCTAGTATCTTACCTCTTCCTTTAGTTTAATATTAATTGAATTTCTCTCAGGAGTTTACATAAGCAAAGTTTCGTGGGTGAGGGATACGAATGCTGGTTTCTTTCTTTACTAGACATAAAAAGGGGTTTGAACAGGCACTTACAAGCAGTCAAAAACAAAAGCGTGGTTTCTACATTAACACTTAGTGATGAACTCAGACGTCTTGACACTGGCTGGAGAATTTGGTGAATCCTGGTTTAGTTAGGCCTAAACGTCATCTATAGGCCTACTGTCGTCGCTGAAGTATAAGCCTTCGTCAGGTGTTGGGAAGGCTGGCGCGAAGTTCTAGACACGCCTTGGTCACTCGGGGACGTCACGCCTCTCGGTCGCTCTGGGACGTCTCGCCAAACGCACTCACAGACACTCAGGTGCGGGCGTAGTAACTTTGTTCGTCGTCCTTCGTTCTCAGGGGTAATTGTTCCCCTGTAATTTCTCGGCTGCTTTAGTATTCTACGTAATCGCCGTCCCTCAATTTGGTATAGGCAGCCGCCATGTGTTGTCGTCAAGGAGACCCGGCAGGTTAAGTAGGTCGTTAGACCTATTATACAGAGTGACTACTAGGAAGAGAGCGAGATGCCGTCTTCTCGTTGCTTATATATGGTCGTCCTGGGCGTGTCAAGCTATCCTTAATCACGTGACTTTTTCCCGGCTTCCACGTCTCATTCGTCTATGTTCCGTTCGACATTCAAGAACGGATCCTGTCGTTTGGGGGGGTTGTTTACGGGAAAGAACCCTGGAGTCAGCGAAATTAGTTGAAAACATCCTACCTAACTCCCGTTCACTCTCCTGTCTCTCCACAACTCTTTCTATATCTTTACAATTACTACTAACTGCATTTGTCTCCTCATTTCTTATTAATTAACAAAACCCACAAATAAAGACATCAATAACATACATAAACCTTCTGCATACGAAACTTACTCAAAAACAAGCATCTGTCTGACACCACTCGGCCAGCTACTAGGATTCTTATAGAATCCTCACATACAACAAAACAACAAACCTATTCTTTAGGTTTCCCAGTAATAACTAGTAGCAACTCATTAATCCTTTCCAATTTTCTGAAAACCAAATACTTCACCACATTATATGTTACCACAGTAATAAGCACAATCAAAAACACATTACACATAGTCAGAAATGGTGCAACATCTTTCTTGTAAAACAGAACATAATCATTATCAAGTGGCATTGCCACATTTTCTACCACTGTTAATTTGTCTAGCTGAAAATGATTAATCTTGTTCTCGTAACTCTTCGCAATGGAAGATTGATTTAACTCATAATGCAAAAACACACTTGGTACATAATAGAGATAATCATTTATCACTACTGAGCAAGAATCTGCAAATGACTTCAAGTTTCCTAACTGAAATGTTTGAGTCTTCCCATCACAAGTAACTTCTGCATTTTTAGTACTTTGTACATAAACAAAAATCTCATTACCTAAATGTAATGCCCTGTATGGCAAAGCAAAGGTTTCAAATTTACACTCTCTCATCAACTCATAATTCTCAAAGAAAATACCTTGGATACACGGAAAATTGCTCATAGGTTGTTTAATTTGCACAAAATTGCACATGGATTGACTTTCACTTATCAACACACACTGTTCTAAATCACCTTCTTCTAAAATAATCATCAACAACTTGTTCTTATCCAATGCTAGACGAACCTTCGGATGGTTCCAAATTATTGTTGCATTTCCTATCTTAACTGGGAAAGGATGTATTGTATATAGGTCAAACAAATTCATACCCTTGAAGGGGATCAATACCAACAAATACCCTTTTGTTACTTTCACAGTTGACATTGTGTAATACCAAAATATATCTTCTAGCAAAGGCTTGGAATGGCTATTTACCATACACCAATCGATAATTTCTTTCAAAGTTTTTGGAGAAATGATAGCAGGGCTGAGTATTCCCTTTTGTGCATTTATTAGTCGAGGTAAGCCTATACAAGTTCGACAACCGATCGGTCTCCTTGGCCGATCGCCACAATAGTCTGCATTCCTCCTTGAACTCGTTGAAAGTGGTAATTTTTTCAAAGGCCTTACCGTTTAATGTAGGGTGAGCATCCCCTACGTCTACGTTGACTAACATCATTGCCTGTTTAATTTTTGCAACATCGTCAGTTATTTTAAAACTAGCGATCCTATTCTCTGTGTCCGCTAACCACTTATCTACACTGTATTTCTCTAACCTTTGTTTGTCGGGATTATCCCTACTTACATTTCCACAAAACCGTGTGGTTTGTGTGATCAGCCCAGCGGAATTCATATCGGCAATATTTGCTCTTACCGGACTCGAACTTCGGTTTCTAGTCAGATTTTGACGTCTTCCTACACTAGCACTTCGCGACCGTCTGTCTGCAGTTAATCTCAAGTCGTATTGATATTGTGTAAGTCTTTGGAAAATATTGTCCAGACTCATATCACAAAAAAAGGAAAAATTAAAACACCAAAATTTTCTTACGAGAGACAAATGCCCTAACTTCCTATTCTATAGAGAGACAGTATTTATACAAAACAAGAGAGTGAACGAAAACATGCAAACTACTCACATATCCATTGGTTCACGACTCCTTTGGTTTCCCTCTGTTTTTCTTGAGATTGTTTTGTATTTCTTCGACACATAAAAGGGGGTTTCAGCACTTTCCTGAAATAAAGCCAGTATTAGTTCAAACTTAATACAACACGGCACAGTATCCCTTAACGATGCCACCATTTGTGAAGATGTCCTTGATTTAGTTAGCAACAACTTCTTAATTAGTCTAGTATCTTACCTCTTCCTTTAGTTTAATATTAATTGAATTTCTCTCAGGAGTTTACATAAGCAAAGTTTCGTGGGTGAGGGATACGAATGCTGGTTTCTTTCTTTACTAGACATAAAAAGGGGTTTGAACAGGCACTTACAAGCAGTCAAAAACAAAAGCGTGGTTTCTACATTAACACTTAGTGATGAACTCAGACGTCTTGACACTGGCTGGAGAATTTGGTGAATCCTGGTTTAGTTAGGCCTAAACGTCATCTATAGGCCTACTGTCGTCGCTGAATATAAGCCTTCGTCAGGTGTTGGGAAGGCTGGCGCGAAGTTCTAGACACGCCTTGGTCACTCGGGGACGTCACGCCTCTCGGTCGCTCTGGGACGTCTCGCCAAACGCACTCACAGACACTCAGGTGCGGGCGTAGTAACTTTGTTCGTCGTCCTTCGTTCTCAGGGGTAATTGTTCCCCTGTAATTTCTCGGCTGCTTTAGTATTCTACGTAATCGCCGTCCCTCAATTTGGTATAGGCAGCCGCCATGTGTTGTCGTCAAGGAGACCCGGCAGGTTAAGTAGGTCGTTAGACCTATTATACAGAGTGACTACTAGGAAGAGAGCGAGATGCCGTCTTCTCGTTGCTTATATATGGTCGTCCTGGGCGTGTCAAGCTATCCTTAATCACGTGACTTTTTCCCGGCTTCCACGTCTCATTCGTCTATGTTCCGTTCGACATTCAAGAACGGATCCTGTCGTTTGGGGGGGTTGTTTACGGGAAAGAACCCTGGAGTCAGCGAAATTAGTTGAAAACATCCTACCTAACTCCCGTTCACTCTCCTGTCTCTCCACAACTCTTTCTATATCTTTACAATTACTACTAACTGCATTTGTCTCCTCATTTCTTATTAATTAACAAAACCCACAAATAAAGACATCAATAACATACATAAACCTTCTGCATACGAAACTTACTCAAAAACAAGCATCTGTCTGACAACCCAATTATAATAGGAAATTTTATTTCAAGTTGTGGCGGCCTCTTTGCTGAAGTATTAAACGTCCGATTACTCTAAGGATTCCAAACAAACGTGTACAGTCAGGCTCTTGGTCCACACTGAGTCAATACAGATCGAAAAACAAGGGCATAAGCTAACAGCGTTACCCAAACAGTGGAAGAGATAATAATCTATACAAAAGTATTGTCGAACTTCGTACCGAAACTTACTGAAACACCTGCGTGCCAGCAACTTGTTAAACATGTTAAGGTAGGTTTACACCTAAGCACTTTTGTGTTACGGGCAGTTACGGCGGGGTCACACAAGAAGCCACCAGAAAATTGACGCTGTGTGAGTCAAAATGACCGATATTAGGTGGCGTGCCGCGGACCTGTGCAATGTGTTACAGTGTGTTGTTGCGGTATCGTTGCGCTGGCTAGCGCAGTGTTAGGGCAATGGTGCAGTTGTACGCTGCGGGTTTATATGCCATGGCAAACTCTCTTGCAGCTTTGTTATTCTGTGTAGCGGTGTGTTGCGGGGGGCTTGCAGTGTTCTTGTGGACTGCGCGCACATGTGCACGAGATACGACGTGGAATGCTGCATGACTGTTGCAAATGCACAGTGCTACACCGTCTTGGATATGAACCAGGAGTATATGTAGAGGCCTGCCAAGCCCAGCCTTCATTCCACGCCCAGACAAATGAGAAACAAATGATGGACATAACAAGAATACTAAACAAATATGAAAACCATAGAATGTAAGAAAATGAAGTTTGTTCCGTAACTGAAATACTAACCTTAGCTATTTAATATGGGTAATTACTTTCGGCGTAGCTGAAATGACGAGCCATTAGAATTTTAACGAGGGTTTACTACCCCACCGCCAGTTAGCGGGGGTTATGGAGGGGTAGCTTGCTACCCCCCCCCCTCACACACATCTGTGCTGAGCTCACTTTGCTATTGGCTCGGGTGCTAGACGGACGTATCCCCTATCACTCTCGCCTACACTGACAGCCATTAATCTTTGTTTGCTTTTTCTTTTTGACAGAGTTTTTGGAAGTTGGCCTCTGCGATGCGGAAGTGTCCCGGCTTACCTGACCGCCCTTGTGGAACTTATATGTCGGTGGTCGACACAGATTCACACACCTTATGTCCTTTCTGTAGGGGCCAATGGTGTGATAGAGATAACGTATGTGGTGAGTGCAGGGAGTGGTCTACCTCCCAGTGGGAGAGGTTTTCCTGGCGCCCGAAGTAGAAGTCTAAACGGGATATTTCTCCTTCAAGGGCTTCCTCGAAGAGAGAAAATCCCAAGGACTCTTCCTCCGTAGCCCAAACCTCCTCCGAAGCTCCCACTCAATCGATTCCTTCCGAGAGGCCGTCGAGTGGTAGCGTAGGCCGCATTTCTGTTGACTGATTTCGGGGTTTGGGAGAGGGAGTTGCCTCCCATAGCGAGGCAGCTCCTCCTCCCCCCCCCCTCCCCGGGGAGGATTTAAATGTATCTAATGTGAATGTTTCTAATAATGATCTGTTACAGCTTTGGGCTTCCTTGGGGCTTCAGGGCTCGCCCTCCAAGGAAGCCCTGTTTGACATAATCAGGTTAGGGGCAGCTGTCAAACAGTCGCCGACGTTAGCAAAGGTTGATCCTCTGTCTATCGTCGATGTTGTTGTGGCAGAGGCTTCTGACGAGTTATTTCAAACCTCTGCTCCTGTTGCTGATGTAGCTGAAGGCTTAGTTCCCCCCTCCGAACATCCTTCGAGGGAGGAAGTAAGTCCAACGGTCTCTCCTGCAGGTGATTCTCCCCCTCAGGGGAGTTCACTGACAAAGACTCCTCTTCGGAGGACTGCCGACGATCAACCTGCTGCCCCCAGAGGGCGTATAAGGCGTAAGGCAGGCCCTTCCCCTCCGCCGTAGAGGCCTTCCATCATCTCACAAGGGTGTTAGGAGGCGCCTCTTCGGCTTGTCTTCGCCGCATTCCGCCGCAGAAGAACCTCGTTGTCGTTCACCGATCGTTCCAGCTGAATCCCTGGACCTGTCCGCTGATCATTCTCGATCTCCTGCTCCTGCCAGACCTGCTGACCTGCCGTCGCTCTTCCTGGCTGCTGATGCGCTGTGGGCGCCCACGCATCTTGTGATCAAACAGGCAACGGTCCCTTCGGGGCAAAAGGGACTTTCTCACATTGTGGCAAAGTCCCATAAGCGCCAGGTATCCCCTGCGCGCTATTGCGTGCAAGCGCTCTACAGTTGCTGTTCCGGAGACAGCGCACCAGTGAGCACCTGTTCCAGAGACTTCGCGCTAGCGCTCACCTGTGCGCCAGCGCTCACCTGCGCGCCATCGATCTCCTGTGCGCCAGCGCTCTCCTGCTCGCCAGCGTGCCACTGCGCGCCCGTATCCTGATGCGCGCCCACGATTTCCTACGCGCCATCGCTCGCCAGCGCGCCAACGTTCTCCTGTGCGCCCACGATATTCGGATCTGGGCACAGGAGGGAAGATAACTTCTTCCCTTGCTTGCCAGCGATCTCCTACGCGCTAGCAAACGCCGACGCGCCATCAGACCCCGCCTGCTCGCCAGCCTTCTCCTACGCGCCATTGCGCGCAGTCATCCACGCATGCCCACGCGCGCCCTGCGCGTTCTCCCATTGCAGATGTGTGCCCTCTTGCGCGCCCGCTCGCAAGGGATATATCCCCTGTGCGCGCGCGCCCAACGCTATCACCATCACGGGCTCATCGAGATCCTGCACATCCATGCGCACGCGAGCAATTGCCTCCGCGTGCGCGAACGCTCGCCCAACCTACTACGCACCCTCGGCATTCTCCAGAACGCGCCCCTGTGCGCCATCAATCACCTGCGCGCACACGCGCTCCATCGCCCCTGCACACTCCATCTCCTGCGCGCCATCGCTCGCCCGCGCACCAACGCGCTCCCTTGCCTGAGCGCCATCGCTCGCCCACGCGCCAACGCACGCCCTCGCCTGCACGCCGTCGCTCGGCAGCGCGCCAGCGCGCCAGCGCTCGGCAGCGCGCCAGCGCGCCAGCGCTCGGCAGCGCTCGGCAGCGCGCCAGCGCTCGGCAGCGCTCGGCAGCGCGCCAGCGCTCGGCAGCGCTCGGCAGCGCTCGGCAGCGCTCGGCAGCGCTCGCCCGCGCGTCAATGCTCGCCTGCGCGCCCTCGCACACCCTCGCCATCACCCCCGCGCGCCCGCGCTCACGCGCTCACTCGCCCACACGCGCACATGAGCGCGAACGATCGCCTGCGCGCGAACCAGGTAAAATCACATCGCACCAGCGCCAGCGCAACCACCAGCGCGATTCTCAGCGAGATTCCCAGCGCGATCCCACGTGCGAGGATGCAGGACCGCGTGCGACCAGGTCTTCGTCTTCACTCTCCCTCCCCCCCCCCCCCGCAAGCGCAGACCAGCGCGCTCGCCGGAGGGCGGGAGAACACCGGATAGGTCCAGGAACTTTCCTTCTTCCCCTTCTTTTCAGGAAGACCCTGTTGTGGTTTCTACTCCTGGGGATCGAACGATCCCCTTCCCTCCAGAGGGAGTCTCTGACAGCGCCGCTGTCAGTAAGCACCCATGGTTTGGGTCCCTTGTCAGAGCTGAAGGCCTGCTTTCTCTGAGTTGGGCCTCAAATCAGCGGCAGTTTCGACCCCCCTGAAGAGGAAGAAAGGAGTAGATGATGTGGTGACTTCTCCAAGGGCTAAGCTGGCTCCTTGGAAGTCTTTGAGGAAGACTCCCTCCCCTGCTCAGACTTTCTCTCCTTCCCCTTCAGATGAAGATTTCCCGTCCTCAGGGGATTCTCGTGAGGTGAGGCGTTTCCCCATCACACCAATGGGAGAAACCCCACCTCGCGTAGAGAAGTCTTCTCAGGTAGGGGTGGAGAAGAGCCTCCCGCCATCGCTGTTGGAGTCCTGTATCCCTCCCAGGAGGGAGTCAAAGGACTCTAAGACTGTCCCAAAGTCGTCCTCGAGGATGAGATCAGAGCCAGCCAAACCCGCGGAGAGCGTCCACGAGTCCCCCAAAGAAGAGCCTTTGGGGACAGGAGACTTTGCTGCCAGCCATACAGAAGGAGAGCTACAGGAGTCAGAACATGCTTTCTGCCAGGTTCTGACTCTGATGAGGAATCTCAACGGGTTCTTGTATCCTGAGATTTCCCCTCGAGAGGGCAAGGACACGGTCCTGGACCGAGTCTTCGGCAATCAAAAACCCCCTAAGGCCAGCGCGGCTTTGCCTTGGTTCCAAGGGGTTAAAAGTGCCAGAGATAAGGTTGAGGGCCAGCTCTCCGAGCTTGCCTCCTCCAGCCGTTCCAGCGCCGGCAACAAACTCCTCCTGCCTCCTCGTGTCCATCAGAGGAGGTACTTTGAGATCATGGAGGAGTCTTGTTTAGCTCTTCCCTTACACCACTCTGTGGAAGAGCTTACCAGGGGTGTCCCTCTAGAGAGACTCTCCAACCGGCATGTGTCTTTCTCGGCCTCGGAGATCCTCAGTCAAGAGAAGGTGGTGAAGTGTGCCATGCAGGCAACTTCGTGGCTAGATATCTGGCTAGGGTCTCTCAGCATCCTGTTACGATCCGAGGACCTGTCCAAGGAGAGTACCAGGAAGGCCTTGGAGACCTTCCTTCTTTCAGGCACTTGTACCATCGAGTTTCTAGCCCACCAAGTCTCGAACTTGTGGGCTAATTCCATCTTGAAGCGTCGAGATGCAGTGTCTGAGAGATTTCACACGTAGGTCCCCAGCACCGAGGTCAGCAGGCTCAGACATTCCTCCATCTTGGGGAGGAATTTGTTTGAGCCTAAAGGCGTGGAACAGGCAGCTGAGAGGTGGAGGAAGTCCAACCAGGACTCTCTCCTACATAGGGCTCTTACATCAAAGCCCTATAAACCTCCAGCATCTCAATAACCTCGCCCGTCCAAGACAACGAAACCGGCAGTGGCAGCAAAGACAAGGGTGTCGAAGCCCTTTCCTGTCAAAGACAAGAAAGGCAAAAAGTCCTCCAGGGGAGGGAAAAATCCTAGAGGGAGTGGCTGAGGCCGCAAACGCTAGGATTGGCAGTCCCCCTGCATGTCCACCAGTGGGGGGATGCCTACAAAGTTGCGCGATCAGGTGGCAGCAACTCAGGGCCGATTCCTGGACGATTTCCGTAATTAGTCGGGGATATCGCGTCCCATTCACAGCATCTCTACCTCCCCTGACAGTGGATCTAGTGTCATTGAACTCCTTTGCCATGGGATTGGTAAGGGGGTAAGCCCTTCGGGCAGAAGTCGAGACCATGTTGAAGAAGGGCGCTCTCCAAGAGGTCCTCGACAGGTCCTCAGGCTTTTTCAGTCGACTCTTTCTTGTAAGGAAGACGTCTGGAGGCTGGAGACCAGTCATCGACCTCTCAGCTCTGAACAGACCCCGTTCAGCATGGAGATGGCAGACATGGTCAGACTTGCAGTGAGACCACAAGACTTCATGTGCACACTGGACCTGAAGGATGCGTACTTCCAGATCCCAATCCATCCGTCTATAAGGAAGTACTTAAGATTCAGCCTAGACAACAAGATCTACCAGTTCAAGGTGCTGTGTTTCGGTCTCTCCACAGCACCTTAGGTTTTCACCAGTGTTCACCCTAATATCATCGTGGGCACACAGGATCGGCATCCGTCTCCTCCGTTATCTGGACGACTGGCTGATCCTAGCAGACTCGGAGTCGACCCTTCTTCGACACCGAGACAAACTTCTGGGACTTTGCCTAGATCTGGGGATCATGGTAAATCTCGAGAAGTCCTCTCTGCTTCCTACTCAAAGACTGTTATATCTAGGCATGATCTTAGACACCAATCTCCACAAAGCCTTCCCATCATACGATAGGATAGCAAGGCTGAGGAGGGTCGCGAATCCTTTCCTCAGACGAGACGAACTCCCAGCCCAATCGTGGTTATGTCTCCTCGGTCACCTCTCATCATTGGCCCGTCTAGTTCCCAATAGTCGCCTCAGAATGAGATCTCTGCAATGGCGACTCAAGTCTTGGTGGAATCAAGGAAACGATTCCCCGGACGTCATGGTCCCTATGGGTCTTGCGGAACGGACGGACCTTCAGTCCTGGGTGACAGACGAGAACCTACGAAAGGGAGTGGATCTTCTCGTCTTCCCCCCGGATTTGATGCTGTTCTCGGACGCCTCAAAGAAAGGGTGGGGGGCCCACGTTCTGAACCACAGGACCTCAGGCCTGTGGTCAGAATCAGAAAAGTGCCTCCATATAAATGTGCTAGAAATGAAGGCCATATTCCTGGCCCTTCAACAGTTCCAACAATACCTGGCGGGTCACTCTGTGGTGGTGATGAGCAACACCACAGTAGTGGCTTACATCAACAAGCAGGGAGGCACCTTTTCGGAGCAGCTATCCCATCTTGCAGTAGAGATACTGAGATGGACCAAAGTCCACTCGATTCCACTATCGGTTCGCTTCATTCCAGGTAAGAGGAATGTGCTCGCCGACAGTCTGAGCAGGGCGTCTCAGATAGTGAGTACCAAGTGGTCATTGGATCGTTTAGTAGCCAACAAAGTCCTGACTTTGTGGGGTTCCCTGACTGTGGATCTGTTCGCTACAGCGTTGAACTTCAAGCTCCCGCTGTACTGGTCCCCAGTCCCGGATTCCAAGGCACTCTGGCAAGATGCCTTCCAACAACGGTGGGACAACATCAATGTTTACGCCTTTCCCCCGTTCTGTCTGATGAGGAGGGTACTTAACAAGACCAGAATATCGGTCAATCTCTCGATGAACCTTATAGCTCCGCTATGGCATCACGCGGAATGGTTTCCAGACCTTCTGCAACTCCTAACGGAACTCCCGAGAGAACTCCCTCCACGACACGAGCTACTCAAACAACCACACGCCAACATCTTTCACAAGGCCGTAGCTTCGCTTCGGCATCACGCCTGGAGACTATCCAGCATCTCCTCGCAGAGAGAGGTTTTTCGCAGCAGGTTGTGGAAAGGATGTCTGGACACCTGCGGAAGTCTTCCACAGGGGTCTACCAGGCAAAGTGGAGAGTTTTCTGTGGTTGGTGTCATGGAAGGGGTATCTCTCCACTCGATACCACTATTCCAGCAATAGCAGAGTTCTTCGTGTATTTGCAAGAAGAAATGTGCCTTTCAGTCTCGGCAGTGAAAGGCTATCGCTCAGCCTTAAGTCTTGCCTTCAGGCTCAAAGGAGTGGACATTTCTTCTTTGCTGGAACTTTCTTTACTCATACGAAGTTATCAACTTACCTGCCCTCAGTCGGAAGTGAGACCTCCTCCATGGAACGTGGTTCGAGTTCTCAGGTCTCTTAAGAGACCTCCCTTCGAACCATTACGCCAGGCTTCAGATCGCCACCTGACTTGGAAGACGGTGTTCCTACTTGCTTTGGCTTTGGCCAAACGAGTTGGTGAACTTTGTGGTCTCTTGTATGACATCGCCTATTCAAGGGGATGGGGGGAGGTAACGTTCAGATTCATCCCTGAGTTTGTTGCTAAGGCTGCGTTTACACCAAGCGAATCGAATCGATTCAATTCATGGAGAATCATACCAATTCATGATTCGTCATGATTCGCCACGTTAAATTCAATGGAATCGTTTACACCAAGCGAATCGAGTCAATTCAAATCATGGAGATTCATGGCGATTCAGAATCACTGATGCGCGCGGTCCCATTTTTTCATCAGTCAAGGCGAGTCAGCCGAGCAGGAAGCATATATAAATTATGTTTATTCACATTATATTGTCAGTGATTTTATATATTCAATTCAGTTATTTACTCTCCTTTATTTTAAACTCTTTTTGTCAATCTTCCGTTCCATGCGTTCAGGTCTCTCTCTCTCTCTCTCTCTCTCTCTCTCTCTCTTTCTCTCTCTCTCTCATATTTGAGTATGTAAATTGCCGTACGTTGCAGTTTGTATGCCTGCAAGTCATCTAATTTCATAACTTCTTCATTCTTCTTTTTCAACGCCTTTTAACAAGCACTAAGAAGTCATAAAACTTCTCCGGATTATTGAAAAACCTAGGAACAAATGTCCAAAGCTCCCAAATTCAGGTCTTCTGGAATTTATTGGATGCACCCATATGTTCGTTGCCTCCGCCTCCGTCTACGCTTTCTCAGCCACAGCAACAATGCTATTTCTGCAACAGCAAAGACGTCCATACTCCCCGAAGGCTGCCTTGGTACTGAATGATGTGTTAATCAGATTCAGTAGGTTTGAACTATACCGATTCAAATTGACTCGAGTCAAATGATTCTCCATGAATCGAATCGATTCGATTCGCTTGGTGTAAACGCAGTCTAAGACTCAGAATCTGGGAGTGCCAGACCCTCGGTTTGACTCTTTCCGGATTTCGAGTCTTCGTTCTGTAATAGATGACCCAGACCATCTCCTACTGTGCCTAGTTAGGAGTCTGAGGCTCTATCTTAAGAGAACAGCTGCAGTTCGTCCTCACGTGCAAGCATTGTTTGTAAGCACTGGGAGGACAAAGAGGAGGGTTACCAAGAATACCATCTCAGCTTGGATTCGTAGGGTAATCCATCTGTCCCTGAATCCAGACCCTCCTCCGTCACGTCGCCCTAGAGCACATGATATCAGGGGCATAGCTATGTCCCTGGCCTTCAAGAAGAACTACTCAGTGACGCAGGTTCTAAAGCAGGGGTGTGGAAGCATCGGACGACCTTCACAGCCCACTACCTACAAGACGTGACCAACAGGAGGCTCGATACGTTCTCTATCGGCCCTGTGGTGGCTGCACAACAGCTGGTTTAAACCTCAGGATCCTTAATGGACAAGTAGCAGAAGGTTGAGGGCATTGTTACCCGGTTTTAGTCTGCATGAATGAAAAGGTATGTCTGGCCCTTACTCTTTTCTTCATCCTCCCCTCTCTTGGGGAAAGCAGCATCCTGGGTTCTCTACACAGCTGACCTCAAACCACTGCAGGTAAACCATGTTCCCTTGTGTTCCTAGTATTAAGCTAATACTGTCACGTCCCCATACCCTGACGAGGTGGTATTGAGAGAGTCCTAGCCTTAAGTTTCCATCTAAAGGACTTCAGGTTAACCTCCTAGGACGAGTCACACTTCATTCCTTCACACACAGCTTATATAGGCCGCAGCCCTTGCAGAGCAAGGTGCTAGCGAGGTGCAGGGACTCCTTATCGTTGACACACTCAGATACTGAGTCCCCGGGCAAAAAGCCAAAAGCCAGCAATGGCTGGGACTTACCACCCTACCTAAGGGTTAAGTCACCCATATTAAATAGCGTGGTTTGTATTTCAGTTACGGAACAAATGACAAATTCGTAGGTAATTTGTATTTTTCCTAACTATACAAACCTTAGCTATTTAATCAAACTTGCCCGCCAGCCCTATCCCCCGTGAAGTCCTACCTCTAAGCAAAGTGAGCTCAGCACAGGTGTGTGTGAGGGGGGGCGGGGTAGCAAGCTACCCCTCCATACCCCCCCGTAACTAGCGGTGGGGTAGTAAACCCTCGTTAAAATTCTAATGGCTCGTCATTTCAGTTACGCCGAAAGTAATTACCCATATTAAATAGCTAAGGTTTGTATAGTTAGAAAAAATACAAATTACCTACGAATTTGTCATTGTGACTTGTTTTATAGCGAACATTTTAAACTGCAAATATTATATATTATCAACTTAAGTCAATATGTTTTTAGTCTGTTACTGATTTTTCATTGTTCCCCTGTTAATGACCAGGTCCAGTCATGGTTAATTATTGTTTCATTATCATTTGTATGTGTTCATGTTTATCATGTTTTCAATATTATATTATTGTTCTTTACCTTGTATGTTATAATATCATTTGATGGCCTTATTCATTTCATGTTACATTTCATTTTATAGTTCAAGTTATTTTCCGAGTTCTATTTATTTCATATTTTATATTTCAGGTATATTTCATGTTATATTTCCTGTTGTATTTCTTCATGTTATTATTTTTTATGGCCAAGCTATTTCATTATTCAATTTCATTTTACCCAATCATATCATCATACATATTGTCATGACATGAATTAAGCATCAATAGGGAAAATGTAGATGAAAGTCAATATTTCAACATATTTATTACAAAAAGAAACATTATGAATAGTATAAAATATAAAACCTTTATTATTATGAAAAAAAAAATGTATTTATTTATACATTGTTTGTGTCTTCGGGTCAAGTGGCTCGAGAGCGTCTGGGTATGTGTCATCAGGCTGTCGGAGTGTGAATGATGCTCCGTTTTCTGGTCGGCCCCTTTTATTGCTCCCCAGACTTCCCAAGGCAACCTTACCTACAATCTCGGTAGGCGCCGCAACATGCTGCGTGCCCTGCAACATGTGCATGCCATTTATCAATTGTGTATGAAGACGCCGTAAGAGCACCGCAAGTCTCTGTAACATTATACCGTAACACTTCCACAAGGGAAGTAAGAACCCGCAATTGGCCGCGCATGGTGTGGTGTGGCACCATGCAAACCTGTGTGGGCTCTTACTTCTTTTGTTGTGGCTCCATGCTCCACTGCTTACGGTTTTGTGTGATTTTATCAGGTCACCAGATGCCGTGCACAGTTTTGAAATCGCTTGAAAACCTTGCTGCTCCATATGACATTAGGTCTTGTTAGACGGACCGCGCCAGACACCGCCAGCGACGTCTTTATACCTTTTGGTGCTCTCTGGTGCCTTCTTGTGGACCCACGTTGTAACTACCCATAACACAAATGTGCGTAGGTGTAAACCTACCATTAAAAGAGAGATTACATATACACAAATATTAGGCAGCAAAACGATTTCACTGAAACTATGTTGAGCTCTGCGATAAATTATCCTCTGACATAAACAATGATGAGTATTTAATAAAAATACTGCCACAACTACTGTATGTGCAGAGCTTTATTTAGTAGTGTAACTGTTAGAAATGAAGACATACTGGCATCTTTCAAGAAGCAACTCACTCATAAAACTTTTAATCAAAACGACTAAAGATTTACATCATCAAAATCTCTGTCATTGTGCGAGGAGTTTATTTGGTGCTAAACCACGTGTGGTACGCTATGAAGGCTACCATTATGCTACGTTAGAGAAAAACGAAACCACTTTCTAGATATTCTATCAATTCATTATACATTGTAAATAAAACAAAATTCTAATATTTCTTTTCACATAAAATACCTAGTTTCACCCAGTCATGGATAACAACTTTTTAGCAATCTATTTGGACTTGAATTGGTCAGAATTGTACAATAGTGTCGAGCCTGTTGTTCCTTTGAATGAGATTCTAATCAACATAATTGATAGGCATATGCCTTCTCGTGTACTGAGGTACCGAATGAAAAACAATCCCTAGTTCAATGATGATTGTAGACGTGCTCATTTGGAGAAGCAGGAGGCCTATCGTCTTTGGAAGGGTAACATATCAGATTTAACTTGATTAACTATACTCAGCTTGGATCTTTTACTCAGAGTTTATGCTTCAACTGAAAAAGGAATAAAGTTTAACCATAAAAGAACCCCTTTCTGGTACAACCTAAGAACATAAGTGGTGGACTACCATTAAATCTGCACTCTTTGGTGTAGATGCAACCGTTCCTCCTTTACTTAAACCAGATAGCTCTGTCACTCACTGTTCAAAGTAAAAGCAACCCTTTTGGCTGATGTGTTTGTCAGCAAACAGAGTAATGAGAAACTTGACCTTCCAAATCTTGTTTTGCTGAGGCTAAACTAACTAGTTTAGCTCTTCGATCTCGTGAAATTAAAGCTCTCCTAATGGACGTTGATGTTTAGGGAGATGTAGACTTGAATGGTATTTTTGCTTTGTTTTTTATAAAGATCGGAGATTTATTAGTTCCAAAGTTATCTGGTATTTTGTGCAAGTTAGCAATAAGAGGTTCCTTTAGTGTTCTTATAGTACTTGTTGGAGAATTGGTAATGTTACTCCATTATGTAAATGTGTTTGTGGTAGCTCAAGTTCAACTGATTATAGCCAAATTTCCATAACTCCCATATTACCTAAAGTTTTTGAACAACTTTTGCAAAACGTCTAAATAAGTTTGCTGAAGGTAATCATCTGTTTCCTAGTTTTCAATTTGGCTTTCGTAAAGGCCTTGGAGCATGTGGTTCCCTTCTTACAATCACCAATGCTGTACAGAAATTCCTTAATTATGTTCAGGAAGTTCGTGAGATTGGCCATGATTTTAGTGCTGCCTTTGGCCGTGTTAATCATAAGGCCCTTCTTTTCAAACAGTTGGGAGTGGGTGGGTCTTTTTTTAGCGTCATTATTGGATTTTGAAGTAATAGATAAAAAAAGAGCGGTTGTTTATGGGCCCCATAGTGAGTATAGGAATGTGCTTTCTGGCGTCCCTCAGGATATTGTTCTTGGCCCATTACTTTTCCTACTATATACACATGACATGTGGTTTGGCCTAGAAAACAAACTTGTTGCATATGCAGATGATGCTACTCTCTTTGCACCAATTCCATCTCCTAAATGTAGATCTGGTGTTGCTGAATCCCTTAATAGAGATCTAGGTAAAATTAGTGCATGGTGCAAATTATAAGGCATGAAGTTGAATCCTAACAAAACACAAAGTATGATTGTAAGTAGGTCGAGTACAGTGGCTCCTCAACATCCGGATCACAGTATAGATAATGTTTCTTTATCGCTATATCCATTTTAGAATTTTAGGCAAGATTCTTGTCAGCAAATTTAGTTTTGAGAAACACATTAGGTCTGTCTATTCTTCAATTGCATAAAAATGGCATATTGAGAAAGTCTTTTAAGATTTTCAGTGATCAATCTGTTCTGAAGAAGTGTTTTGATTATTTCATTCTACCTTATTTCGAGTATTGTTCTCCCGTCTGGTCTTCAGCTGCTGATATTCATTTTGATTTGTTGGACAGGAACTTACGGTCAATTAAATTTTATTCCTAATATAGATATAATATCTTGTGCCGTCATTCAGTTATTCGTTATGCATGTTGCACAAGATTTTTCATAATTCTGGCCATCCTTTACATTCCGATCTTCCCGGACAGAACCTCCTATTCTTAAAATTAGGCTTGTAGTTTATTCTAATAGTCATGCCTTCTCCATCAGTACTACAGATCATTCTAGAAGTTTTATTTCAGCTGTGACCAAGTTGTGGAATGAACTTCCTAATCAGGTAGTTGAATCTTTAGAACTTCAAAAGTTCAAACATGCAGCAATTTTTATTTTTATTTTTATGTTCAGGATGACGAAGTCTGTTTTTCTAATTTATATATTAAAGATCTGCTGTAATGTTGTTACTGTTATTTTCATTTTTTTTAATATAATTGTTCATTATTTTTTATATCGTTTATTTATTTCCTTACTTCCTTTCTCACTAGGATATTTTTTTTCTGTTAGAGCCCTTGGGCTTATAGCAACCTGATTTTCCAACTAGGGTTGTAGCTTAAATTGTAATAATAATAATAATAATAATAATAATAATAATAATAATAATAATAATAATAATAATAATAATAATAATAACACAATATATGACCAAAATAAAGAACTTAATGAGACAGTTATATAAACAGTAAATTAATGAAAGAAGAATAAGATAACATGACAGCATTTAAACAGGACCAAAAGTAGATATAAAAAGGCTTCATACCACAACATTATAAAATAATACAAAGAACAAAAAGCAGATTGGGAAACTTGAGCGTACGGGTAAAAAGCTAGGCCTATATACAACAAATCAAATATCAAATGTATTGAGAATATAGCAGTATCATATAAGACATTTAGCTTCCATAAAAAATACTAAAGTATTGATATTTGTACATTAACATACTATTATAAAACAACTATACAATTGCAAATACTATTATGAAATGTTATAGGGTTATATCGAGAAGGAGGCAAAACAAAGGCGCCCATCTTAATAGCGGTTCATTATCTACCTATTAAAAACTAAATGTAATATGTGCTGTTCGATATACATAGAGATGAAAATAAAAAAAAAAATAAAAATACATAAATAAAAACTCTTGCTGATATATGCAATCGAAAGCATAATTATACTCTTATGAATATATCAATGGAAACAAACACTATCAGATATGTTAGGAAAAAGGATCTTTGAAGACATGATAACCCAATTGTTCAGTAAGTTGTCCAAAGGACAGAAAAGTAACGAGACATTGGAGATTTTTAAGAAAACGAAACAAATGAGGGTCGAAAGGAAGGGCTTCCGATTAAAGCCAACAGTAGACAAGGATGATGGTGCGGGACAGATGTATACTCATGTTTAAAACAGGAGTTGTGGCTGCATTCAATGACGTTTCATTTATACTTTAGCACTGTTAATATGTAAAAAAAAAAGTTATGAAACGAAGGTATAAAACATTAAAGGACAAAACCGTCGGAACAAGGATAATATTTGCGAATAGGATAAACAAAGCATTCGTATAAAACTGCTAAAAGAGTACAAGGTAAAATATCTTGAAAAAAATACTCGAACATTT